>NC_090761.1:50288587-50493427 GCF_036898095.1 Palaemon carinicauda | reverse complement strand
TCATATCAGCCTGTTCAACATAAAAACATTTGCTCCAAATTCGAACTTTTGAAGTTCTACTGATTCAACTAACCGAGTAGGAACATCATTCCACAACTTGGTAACAGCTGGAATAAAACTTCTAGAATACTGTGTAGTATTGAGCCTCATGAAGAGAAGGCCTGGCTATTAGAATTAACTGCCTGCCTAGTATTACGAACACGATAGAATTGTTCAGGGAGATCTGAATGTAAAGGATGGTCAGAGTTATGAAAAATCTTATGCAACATGCATAATGAACTAATTGAACGATGGTCCCAAAGATTAATATCTAGATCAGGAATAAAAAAATTAATAAACCATAAGTTTCTGTCCAACAAATTAAAATGAGAATCAGCAGCTGTACACCAGACAGGAGAACAATACTCAAAACAAGGTAGAATTAAAGAATTAACACTTCTTCAGAATATATTGATCACCGAAAATCTTGAAAGACTTTCTCAATAAGCCAATTTTTTTGTGCAATTGAAGAAGGCACAGACCTAATGTGTTTCTCAAAGTTAATTTGCTGTCGAGAATCACACCTAAAATTTTAAGTCATACAAATTTAAAGAAATATTATCAATACTGAGATCCGGGTGTTGAGGAGCCACCGTCCTTGACCTACTTACAATCATACTTTGAGTTTTGTTAGGATTCAACTTCATACACCATAATTTGCACCATGCACTAATTTTAGCTAAATCTCTAGTAATGGATTCACCAACCCCAGATCTACAGTACATTCAGGGGATGGAATTGATGCAAAGAGAGTAGCATCATCTGCATATGCAACAAGCTTGTTTTCTAGGCCAAACCATATGTCATGTGTATATAGTATGAAAAGTAATGGGCCAAGAACACTACCCTGTTAAACACCGGATATCACATTCCTATACTCATTATGGTGCCCATCAACAACAACTCTTTGAGATCTATTACTTAAAAAATCAATAATAATGCTAAGAAACGACCCACCCACTCCCAATTGTTTGAGTTTGAAAACAAGGGCCTCACGATTAACACGGTCAAAGGCAGCACTAAAATCAAGGCCAATCATACGAACTTCCTGACCACAATCAAGGGATTTCTGTACAGCATTGGAGATTGTAAAAACGGCATCACATGCTCCAAGGCCTTTACGAAAACCAAATTGCAAACTAGGGAATAGATGATTACCTTCAGCAAACCTGTTAAGACGTTTTGCCAGAAGACTCCTAAAAACTTTAGATAATATGGGAATTATGGAAATTGGGCGGTAATCAGTGGGACTTGAGCTACCACAAACACATTTACATAAAGGAGTAACATTACCAATCCTCCAACAAGTGCTAAAAGCTCCTCTTCTTGCTAACTTGAGCAAAATAACAGATAACTTTGGAGCTAAGAAATCTGCTGTCTTTATAAAAAAAAAAAAATGGAAAAATACCATTTGGGTCTACACCTCCATAAGCATCAAGGTCCATCAACAGAGCTTTAATTTCACGAGATCGAAAAGCTAAACTAGTTAGTTTAGCCTCAGGAAAACATGAATGAGGAAGTTTTTCATTACTCTGTTTACTGTCAAAAACATCAGCCAAAAGGGTTGCCTTTTCCTTTGGACAGTGAGTGACTGAGCCATCTGGTTTAAGTAAAGGAGGAACTGTTGCATCTACACCAAAGAGTGCAGATTTAAGGGTAGACCACCATTTATGTTCCTGAGTTGTACCAGAAAGGGTTTCTTTTATTGTTGAATTGTACTCCTTTTCAGATGAGGTATAAACTCTCTGAGCAAAAGCTCGAAGCTGAGTATAGTTATTCCAGGTCAAATCTGATCTGTTACCCTTCCAAAGATGATAGGCCTCCTGCTTCTCCAAATAAGCATGTCTACAATCATCATTGAACCACGGTTTGTCCTTCACTCCGTACCTTAGCACACGAGAAGGGATACGCCTATCAATTATGTTGACTATATTCTCATTCAAAGGGACAACAGGATCTACACTATTAAATAATTGTGACCAATTCAAGCACAAAAGATCATACAAAATCCCATTCCAGTCTGCTTGGGATTTCATATAAATTTTACAAGAGTATGATATATCAGGGACAGGCTGCTCAGTCTTCACTACTAATGAAATCAAGGCATGATCAGATGTCCCGAATGGAGAACCTACCTTACAAGTTATAGCGCCAGGGGAGTCAGTGTATACGAGGTCCAAGCTATTACCAGACCTGTGGGTAGCTTCATTTATGATTTGCTCACAGCCTGATTCAGAGGCAAAGTCTAAAGCTCTTAAGCCATGGGGATCGGTAGGAGAAATAGAAATTAACCACTCCCTATGGTGAGCATTAAAATCACCAAAAGAGACAAAAGAAGCCTTTCTATCATCTTCTTGTATCTTAGCCATAATGGTAAGAAGACAATCGAAGATAGAATCATCCATGTCTGGATTCTGGTAGATCAAACACAAATAAAAGTTATGCCTGCCACAAACTTTTATTACCTGAATCTCATGACATCCACACTGATAGCAGAACTTATGAGAAGCAGGTTACTCAATCCTAATGTACACAGCCATTCCCCTGGCCCTAGGGATGGCATCACATTTCAATATTATTGGCTTCTTAAAACTAGTTATAAGGAGCTCAGATGAGTGCCTCATATTAGAAACCAGAGTTTCTGAGCACAAAAGAATATCATACTGTCTGGACACAACTGTAAGGTGTTGAATATTTGCATGAAGACCATGAAATTACAATACAGAAGACGACATTGACGAAATCTAAGACGTACTGGTCCCGGATTTCGCTCAATGTCTCCAAACAGCATAAGAATTAATAGAAATAAAAAAAGAGACATCATACTTAAAAACTAGATTAACGAGAATTATAACAAAAACAATATGTACAGAATTATAAATAAAGTGATGATGAAACCCATAGACTATAGTAAAAAGTCGGAAAAACTGGTCAACATGGAGGAGCCGATACACCATGCAAGGCTACATACCCTCCAGGATAGCCACTTCAACTGAAGGGAGGACAGTAAGGATGGTTTTGAGAAAAAAAAATCAGAAAAGGAAAAGACAACCTCTTGATAAAGAACCAGGCATCCATGGCCCTTCTATTAAGCATGCCCAGCACACCACTTCAAAAAAAATCAAGAGGAAGAAAAAAAATAATAAGATAGAATAGTGTGCCCGAGTGTACCCTCAAGCAAGGGAACTCTAACCCAAGACAGTGGAAGACCATGGTACACAGGCTATGGCACTACCCAAGACTAGAGAACAATGGTTTAATTTTGGAGTGTCCTTCTCCTAGAAGAGCTGCTTACCATACCTAAAGTCTCTCTTCTACCCTTACCAAGAGGGAAGTACACTGAACAATTGCATTATAGTAATTAACCCCTTGGGTGAAGAAGTGTTTAGTATCTCATTGTTGTCAGGTGTGTGAGGAAAGGCGAGAATATGTAAAGAATAGGCCAGACTATTCTGTGTAGGCAAAGAAAAAATAAGCCGTAACCAGAGAGAGGAATCCAACGCATTACTGTCTGGCCAGTCAAAGGATCCTATACCTTTCAGTTTTAGTATCTCAACAGGCAAGTATGATCTGTAATATCAGTGAACAGAAGGATTGCAAGCAAGCCCTGCAATATCACTGTTCAGAAGGATTACAAGTAGGATCTGCAATTTCAATGAGCAAAATGATTGCGAGTAGAATATGCAACATAAGTGAGCAGAATGATTGCAAGAAGGATCTGCAATTTCAGTGAGCAGAATGATTGAAAGTAGAATGTGCAATATAATTGAACAGAAAGAATGCAATTAGGATCTCTAATTTCAGTGAGCAGAAGCGCTACAAGCAGAATATGCAATATAAGTGAGCAGAAGGATTGCAAGTAGGATCTGCAATATCAGTGAGCAGAAAGATTGCAAGTGGGAACTGGAATAAGTGAGCAGAAGGACTGCAAGTAGGATACGCAATTTCAGTGAGCAGAATGATTGCAAATATAATATGCAATATAAGGGAGCAGAAGAATTGCAATTAAGATCTGCAATATCACTGAGCTCATGGATTGCAAGCAGGTTCTGCAATTTCAGTGAGCAGAATGGTTGAAAGAAGAATATACAATATAAGTGAGCAGAAATATTGCAAGTAGGATCTGTAATATCAGTGAACAGGATTGCAAGCAAGATCTGCAATATCACTGAGCAGAAGGGTTGCAGGTAGGATCTGCAATTTCAGTAAGCAGAATGATTGCAAGTAGAATATGCAATACAAGTGAGCAGAAAGATTGTGTTTAGGATCTGCAATTTTCTGTAAGTAGAAGGATTGTAAGTAGAATATGCAATATATGTGAGCTGAAGGATGGCAAGTAGGGATCTGCTATTTCAGTGAGCAGAAGGACTGTGAGTAGAATATCCAATATAAGAGAGCAGAAGGATTGCAAGTATGATCTGCAATTTCAGTGAGCAGAATGACTATAAGTGTGCAATATTAGTGAGCAGGATTGAAAATAGGATTTGCAATTTCAGTGAGGAGGATGATTGCAAGTAGAATATGCATTATAAATGAGCAGAAGGATTGCAAGTATGATCTGCAATTTCAGTGAGCAGAATGACTATAAGTAGAATGTGCAATATTAGTGAGCAGGATTGAAAATAGGATTTGCAATTTCAGTGGGGAGGATGATTGCAAGTAGAATATGCATTATAAATGAGCAGAAGAATTGCAAGTAGAATATGTAATATAAGTGAGCTGAAGGATTATAAGTAGGATCTGTAATATCAGTGAGCAGAATGATTGCAAGAAAGATATGTAATATAAGTAAGCAGAAGGATTGCAAGTAGGACCTGAAATTACGGTGAGCAGAAGGATTGCAAGTAGAATATGTAATATAAGTGAGCAGAGGATAACTATTAGGATCTGCAATATCAGTGAGCAGAATGATTGCAAGCAAGATCTGCAATATCAGTGAGCAGAAGGATTGCAAGCAAGATCCGTAATCAGTGAGCAGAAGGTTTGCAAGTGAGATCTGCAATAAGTGAGCAGGAGGATTGCAAGTACGATCAGCAGCAGGATTGCAAGTAGAATATGTAATATAAGTGAGCAGAAGGATTACAAGTAGGATCTGCAATATCATAGTGCAGAAGGATTGCAATCAACATCTGCAATAACTGAGCAGAAGGATTGTAAGTAGAATATGCTATATCAGTAAGCAGAATGATTGCAAGTAGAATATACAATATTAGTGAGCAGAAGGATTGAAAGCAATATCTGCAATAAGTGAGCCGAAGGATTGCAAGTAGAATATGCAGTATGAGTGAGCAGAAGGATTGCAAGTAGGATCTGCAATTTCTGTGCACAAAAGAATTGCGAGTAGAATATGTATTATAAGTGAACAGAAGGATTACAAGTAGGATCTGCAATATCAGGGAGCGGAAGGATTGCAAGTAGAATATGCAGTATAAGTGAGTAGTAGTATTGCGAGTAGAATATGCAATGTAAGTGAGCAGAATGATTGCAAGTTGGATCTGCAATATCAGGGAGCAAAAGGATTGCAAGTATAATATGCAGTACAAGTGAGCAGAAGTATTGTGATTAGAATATGCATAAGTGAGCAGAATGATTGCAAGTTGGGTCTGCAATATGAATGAGTAGAAGGATTGCAAGTATGATCTTCAATATTAGTGAGCAGAAGGATTGCAAGTAAGATCTGTAATAAGTGAGCAGAAGGATTGCAAGTAAGATCTGTAATAAGTGAGCAGAAGGATTGCAAGTAAGATCTGTAATAAGTGAGTAGAAGGATTGCAAGTAAGATCTGTAATAAGTTAGCAAAAGGATGGAGATTGATAAGGGTAGCTTACATAAGCAATAATGAAAATAAAACTGTTTTCATTTATCATATTTGAGTTAGCTGACTGACCACGGCATCAAAGTCTTATGGGAAACGAATGAAAACTAAATCCAAATCAATAATCTCAATCGTCTTTAATACCTTTCAGGATTCGTGTGCATCGTTTACTTTGGCAATTTGATAGGACAAACCAAGAAGACTTAAGAATAAAGAACCACTAATTTTGTGGGTAGCTTTACTATAGGTTGGCCATGATTGGAAAAACCGCAACCTTACATAATTTTACCGTATTTTTTCAAAAAAATTCAGTGAAGAAAATCTTACTTCTGATAAATATGAATTCCACAAATGAATTAGTCTAATACACAGAAAAAAAATATTAAACCCTAATTGTGGATTATTAATTTTAATCTAGGGGCTAGCTACTTCATCCTTTAGCAAGTAAAATATGCAGTATAAATGAGCAGAAGGATTGCAAGTAGGATCTGCAATTTCAGCGAGCAGAAGGATTACAAGTAGGATCTGCAATTTCAGTGAGCAGAAGGATTGCGAATAGGATCTGAAATTTTTATTTTCATTAATCCTCCATCTCCTCTGCCAAGTCTCCAAAAACCATGCGATAGGGAGCTTAACCTCTAATGGCCTGGCTGAGATAGTAAATCAATGACCAGGATTACGACGTACGCCTTAAGATATATGGACTCAAATTCCGTTATATAAACATACCACGGTCTGGACTGTGAAACATACGTTTGCACGAAACCTTTCTGTAGCCTATACTACTCCTAACCGAACCTTCTTTTCTATTATCTCTTTCATGCATTTCTTGGACTATTCTTGCATAGTTTTGTGAGGCTCCTTTTCTTCCCCATGTGATTCTTATACAGTTGTGAGGTCAAGTCTATAACAACCAATCAATCAAGCAAGAAGAGAATTAATGAAGGGAACAACTTCCACGGCATTGGACAAAAAATATTCAGGAAAATAACTTTCTTTATTAGGCTTGTATCTGTTGGTAACGTCCTTGCCTGGTGATCGCCAGAGTGGGGTTCGAGCCCCGCTCAAATTCGTTAGTTCCTTTGGTCGCTGCAACCTCACTATCCATGTGAGCTAAGAATGGGGGTTTTGGTGGAGCCAATAGGTCTATGTGCTGAGTCATCTGCAGCCATTGTCTGGCCCTCCTTGGTCCTATCTTGGGTGGAGAGGGGAATTGTATGCTGATCAATTGTATATGTGGTCAGTCTCTAGAGGATTGTCCTGCTTGATTGGGCAATGTCACTGTCCCTTGTCTCTGCCATTCATGAACGGCCTTTAAACCTATGTAGGTTTAGATATCTATCCAATGTATATCAAGAGTAAGACGAAACATTTTCAGTATCCTTATGGACTTAGACCTAACAGATCAAAGAGTCCAGTAGGTTTCCTGTGCTTGATATCCTATTCTTCAACGAGCCAGATTAACTTTAGTACGTTCAGACTATAATTTTGCATACGAAAATGACAAATTCGGAGATAATTTGTATTTTTCCTAACCATACAAACCTTACCTATTTACATTGGGTTTACTTTTTGGCGTAGCTGAAATGACGAGCCAATAGTTTTTAACGAGGGTTAACTAACCCCCCCCCAGTTAGCGGGGGTAGGGGAAGGGGTAGCTTGCTACCCGCCTCCCCCCCCCACATACTGGTGATTTGCTTCACTTCACTTAGAGGTAGGACTTGACTTGGGGGTCAGGGCTGGCGGGCAAATATGTGTAAATAGCTAAGGTTTGTATGGTTAGGAAAAATACAAATTATCTCCGAATTTGTCATTTGTTCCATAACCAATACAAACCCCGCTATTCACATTGGGTAACTTACCCCTTAGGAAGGGTGGAAAGTCCCCAGCCTTACTGACTTTGGCTTTGCCCAGGGGCTCCACCTCCCAGTGAATAGCATTCAGAAAAGGAGCCCCTGCACCTCACAAGTTCCTTGCTTCGCTAGGAACGAGTGGCCTACATAAGTTGTGTGGGGAGGAAAGAGCGTGACTCGTCCTATGAAGTTGACCTTGAGACCTTTAGATAGGAATCCAGGATAGGACGTTCCCAATACCACCTCGTCAGGGTATGGGGGACGCAACAGTATTAAGCTTAATACTAGGAGCACAAGGAAGCATGGGTTACCTGCACAGGTCGAGGTCAGCTATGCAAAGACCAGGATGCTGCTTCCCCAAGAGAGGGGAGAATAAAGAAAGAAGTAAGGGTCAGACAAACTCTTTCATTCACGCAGACTAAAACCGGGTAACAACGCCCTCAACCTACTGCTACTTGTCCATAAAGGAGCCTGAGGTTAGACCAGCTGTTGTGCAGCCCCCACAGGGCCGATAGAAAAACGTATCCAGGCTCCTGTGGGTCACGTCCTGCAGGTAGTGGGCTGTAAAGGTCGTCTGATGCTTCCAGACCCCAGCTTGAAGCACCTGCGTCAGAGAGAAGTTTCTCTTGAAGGCCAGGGACGTAACAACGCCCCTGACGTCATGGGCCCTAGGGCGACGTGACGGAGGAGGGTCTGGATTCAAGGCGTGATAGATAACCCTTCGAATCCAAGCCGAGATGGTATTCTTGGTGACCCTCCTCTTCGTCCTGCCTGTGCTAACAAACAGTGCCCGCACTTGAGGACGAACTGCAGCTGTTCTCTTCAAGTATTACCTCAGACTCCTCACTGGGCATAGTAGCAGCTGGTCTGGGTCGCTTGTTATAGAACGGAGACTCGCGATCCTGAAAGAGTCGAATCGTGGATCCGGCATTCCAGGATACTGAGTCTTGGTAACAAACTCAGGGACGAACCTGAACGTTACCTCCCCCCATCCCCTTGAATGGGCGATGTCGTATGAGAGACCATGAAGTTCAAAAACTCGCTTGGCCGAAGCCAAAGCGAGCAGGAAAGCCGTCTTCTAAGAGAGGTGGCGATCAGAGGCCTGGCGTAATGGTTCGAAGGGAGGTCTCTTAAGAGCCCTGAGAACCCGAACCACGTTCCAAGGAGGAGGTCTCATTTCCGACTGAGGGCAGGTAAGCTCATAGCTACGTATGAGTAGAGAGAGTTCCAGCGAGGAAGAAATAACCACGCCTTTCAGCCGAAAAGCCAAGCTTAAGGCTGAGCGATAGCCTTTCACTGCTGAGACAGAAAGGCGCATTTCTTCCCGCAGATACACGAGGAACTCCGCTATTGCTGGAATAGTTCCATCAAGTGGAGAGATACCCCTCCCACAACACCAACCACAGAAGACTCTCCACTTCGCCTGGTAGACTCCTTCAGAGGACTTTCGCAGGTGCCGAGACATTCTCTCCGCAACCTGTTGCGAAAAGCCTCTCTCCGTGAGGAGACGCTGGACAGTTTCCAGGCGTGAAGCCGAAGCGAGGCCACGGCCTTGTGAGGGATGTTGGAGTGTGGTTGTCTGAGTAGCTCGTGTCGTGGGGGTAGTTCTCTCGGGAGCTCCGTCAGGAGCTGCAGAAGGTCCGGGAACCATTCCGCGTGATGCCATAGCAGAGCTATCAGTCATCGAACAGTTGACCGATAGTCTGGTCCTGTTGAGCACCCTTCTCATCAGACAGAACGGTGGGAAGGCGTACACGTCGATGTTGTCCCACCATTGTTGGAAAGCATCTTGCCAGAGTGCCTTGGGGTCCGGGACTGGGGAGCAGTACAGAGGCAGCTTGAAATTCAACACTGTCCCGAACAGATCCACGGTCGGGAACCCCACAAAGTCAGGACTTTGTTGGCTATCTGAGGATCCAAAGACCACTCGGTACTCACTATCTGCGAAGCCCTGCTCAGACTGTCGGCGAGCACATTCCTCTTGCCAGGAATGAAGCGAGGTGATAGTATTATCAAGTGGACTTCGGTCCACCTCAGAATCTCTATTGCAAAATGGGATAGCTGCTGCGAAAAAGTACCTCCCTGCTTGTTGATATAAGCCACTACCGTGGTGTTGTCGCTCATCACCACCACGGAGTGACCCGCCAGGGTCCGTTGGAACTGTTGAAGAGCCAGGAATACGGCCTTCTTTTCTCGCAGGTTGATGTGCAGGTACTTTTCTGATTCTGACCAAAGGCCTGAGGTCCTTTGGTTCAGAACGTGCGCCCCCAACCCTTCTTTTGACGCGTCCGAAAACAGTGTCAATTCCGGGGGGAGGACGAGAAGATCCACTCCCTTTCGCAGGTTCTCGTCGACCAGCCACCCCCGCAGGTCCGCCTGTTCCAAAGATCCTATCGGGACCTGTACGTCCGGGGAATCGGATCCTTGATTCCACTGGGACTTGAGCCGCCACTGCAGGGATCTCATACTGAGACGGCCGTTTGGAACCAGACGAGCCAGGGACGCTAGGTGACCTAAGAGACGCAACCACGATTGGGCGGGAAGCTCTTCTCGCCTGAGGATGGGTTCCGCCACCCTCCTCAGCCTTGCTATCCTGTCGTCTGATGGAAAGGCTTTGTGGAGATTGGTGTCTAACAACATGCCTAGATAAACCAGTCGTTGGGACGGCTGCAGAGAGGACTTCTCGAGATTTACCACGATCCCCAGATCCTGGCAAAGACTCAGAAGCCTGTCTCGGTGCCTTAGAAGGGTCGACTCCGAGTCTGCTAGGATCAGCCAGTCGTCCAGATAACGAAGGAGACGGATGCCGTTCCTGTGCGCCCAAGATGAAATCAGGGTGAACACTCTGGTGAACACCTGAGGTGCTGTGGAGAGACCGTAACACAGCACCTTGAACTGGTAGGATTTGCCGTCTAGGCTGAATCTCAAGTACTTCCTGGAAGACGGATGGATTGGGATCTAGAAGTACGCGTCCTTTAGATCCAGTGTGCACATGAAGTCTTGAGGTCTCACCGCAAGTCTGACCGTGTCCGCTGTTTCCATGCTGAACCGAGTTTGCTTGACAAATTTGTTCAGAGCCGAGAGGTCGATGACAGGTCTCCAGCCTCCGGACGCCTTCTTTACAAGAAAGAGTCGACTCAGGAAGCCTGGGGAGCCGTCGACGACCTCCTGGAGAGCATCCTTCTTGAGCATGGTCTCGACTTCTGCCCGAAGGGCCAGCCCCCTTTACCGATCCCATGGCATAGTAGCTCAACGACACTGGATTCGCTGTCAAGGGAGGTTGAGATGTTGTGAACGGGACGCGATAGCCTAGGCCGATCACAGAAATCGTCCAAGCATCGGCCCCATGTTGCTGCCACCTGTGCACGCAACTTCGAAGGCATCCCCCCACAGGTGGACACGCGGGGGGACTGCCACTCCTAGCGTTAGCGGCCGCTGCCGCCCCCTGTAGGAGTCTTGCCTCCCCTGGAGGACTTACTGCCCCTCTTGTCCTTGGCTGGAAAGGGCTGGGGCTTAGACACCACTTTCTCAGCTGCCGGTGCCTGCTTTGGTGTCTTGCGAGGCTGCTGCTGCTGTTGCTGCGGAGCTGGAGGCTTATAGGGCCAAGCTGTAAGGGCCCTATGGATGAGGGAGTCCTGGCTATACTTCCTCCACCTCTCAGCTGTTCGTTCCATGTCCTGAGGCTCTAGGAGATTCCCCCCAAGGAGGGAAGCATGCCTGAGCCTACAGACATCCACGGCGGGGACCTTCGGGTGGAACTTCTCGATCACCGCATTTCGCCGCTTCAATACCGAGTTGGCCCACAGGGTGGTAACCTAATGTGCCAGGAACTCGATGGAGCGGGTGCCCGAGAGGAGGGTCTCCAGGGCCTTCCTATTGGCCTCCTTAGACAAATTCTCGGAGCGCAATAGGATGCCCAGAGACCCTAGCCATATATCGAGCCACGAAGTGGCCTGCAAGGCGCACTTCGCGACCTTCTCATGGCTCAGGATCTCCGACGCCGAGAACGTCACCTGCCGGGCGGAGAGCTTCTCGAGAGGAACTCCCTTAGCAAGCTCTTCTACAGAATGATGGAGAGGAAGAGCGAGACTAGACTCCCCCAAGATCTCAAAATACCTCCTCTGCTGGAGACGAGGAGGTGGGAGGAGTTTGTTCTCGGCAGAGGAACGACTGGAGGAAGCGAGAGCCGCGAGTTGAGCATTGGCCCTGGCTCTGGCACTCTTCAACCCTTGGGACCAGGGCAAATCCACGCTGGCCTTGGGGGGCTTCTGAGTACCATACACCTGGTCCAGGACCGTGTCCTTGCCTTCTCGAGGGGCGATCACGGGGTCCATAAACCCGTTGAGTTGCCTCATCTGGCTCAGGACCTGCCAGAAGGCATGCTCAGACTCCTGCTGGTCTCCTCATTGCAGACTGGCAGTTAAGTCTCCCGTCCCCGGAATCTCTTCCTGGGGAGATGCGTGGACGTTCTCCCGGGGTGCAGCTGGTTCCTGACGAATCCTAGAAGACAACTTTGGGATTGTCTTGGAGTCCTTGGGTTCCCTCCTGGGTGGGATACACGACCCCAACAAAGAGTTTTGGAAGGCGCCCTCCGCGCGAGACGATTCCCCTCCACGAGGAGACAACTCCCCCCTTGGTGCCGAGGGGGAGACCATCACCTCACTGGATTCTCCCGAGGATGGAAAAGCCTCCTCCTCGGGAGAAGGAGAAAGCGCCTGTGAAGGGGATGGAGCCTTCCTGACAGACCTCTTAGGAACCAACTTCTCCCTGGGAGAAGACACCACGAAGTCCACTCCTCTCCTTCTCTTCAGCGGGGGCGAGGCAGCCATTGGCTTGTGCCCTTGATCGGCGAGTGCCGGCTTCATAGCCTTCACTAACGCCCACATCAGAGGATAAAACCAAGTCTGCCGAGACACGGACACAGAATCCGAAATTCCCGCTGGAGGGAAGGGGATCGGGCGATCCTTCGGGGTGGACACCACTGGACCTGCCTGAAAAGGAAACGGGGAAGAAAGTTGTACTGACCTCTCTGAGGTGTCTTCCCTATCCTGCACAAGAATCCTCCGCTTCGGTGGAGGCGATCCTGAGTGCGGTCTGACGACACGCGTCCCTGCTGCTGTCGCAGGCTGCGGAACCCGACACGAACGGGGGTCGTGCTGACGCTCGTACGTAGGCAAAACTATGGGGTCGCGCGCGAGAGGATGTTGAGGCGCGGACATGCAATCGCGCGGAGACAAATGAGCGCGGGAGCAATCGTGCGCAGGCGGGTGGGCGCGAGGGCGCACAGGTGAACGGGCGCGTGGGCGAGCTGGCGAGTGAGCACGTTGGCGCGTTATCGAGGGAGCGCGCTGGCGAGGGAGCGCGTGGGCGAACGAGATCGCTTCGATGACCGCTGACAATGTTAACCAGGACACCTGTAGCGCGTGGGAGAGCGATGGCGAGCAGGCGATCGGCAGCCCGCTGGTGAACGCTGGCGCGTCGGCGAGCGATGGCGCGCTGGCGCATGGTGGCGCATTGGCGAGCGATAGCGCGTAGACCGCGTAGGCGAACGACCGCGTGAGGGCGAGCAAACAGAAGGCGACCCATGTCTCTCCAGATCCTCTGGGCGACGGCGTGTCGGAGAACGGTTGCGCGCAGGCGATAGGTCACGCGGGCGGTCTGGAGATCGTCGATGTTTAGGGGATCGCTGACACGCTGGGGACCGTTGACGCGCAGGAGATCGCTGACGAGCAGGCGAATGTTGATGCATCTGTGATCGCTGGTGAGCAGGAGGGCGACGCATGGAATCGTGTGAGGGCGCTGCAGGCGCGGTGCGCAAAGGCGAACGCTCACGAACGGGCTCAGGAACAGGAGGAGCGTGGGCACGTGAGCGTACAGGCACTTTGGAAGTACATGCAGGAGACCACGAGCGTTGCTGCGCTGGAACAGGTTGACGAGCAGGATCGCGAGGGCGAAGAGAAGAGTCCTTGGTCACAACTTGAACCGAAGTTCTAGGTAGCGCTGGCGAGCGTGGGCGCACAGGGCGCGAGTCAGGAACTGGGAGCGCAGGTGCGCACTGACGGGCAGGAGATCTAGGGCGCTCAGGGGATCGATGGCGCGATGGGCGCTCAACAGTAACAACAGGATGAACGATGTCCTCAGAAGAGCGCTGGCGAGAAGAGGGGCGACGATCATCAGGAGAGCGGTGGCGAATGGGAGAACGCTGGCGATCAGGAGAACACTGACGAGCAGGAGAGCGCCTGTGCGCTAACACTGCAGGAGGGCGCGCAGGGGAACCCTGACGCACTAGGGAAGAACCCACACCGTGGGAAGCAACCCTTTGCCCCGAAGGGATCGTTGCCCGTCGGGTGACGAGGTCAGGCTGCTGGACGTCTGCACCAGAAGCTGAAGATCTGGAAGGCGTAGGAGACCCGATCCCCAGAGAGGTCTAAGGAAGCTGGAGCTGCAGGCTGCTTACGACGAGGAGAGTCCCCCTCGGAGGAAGGAGGAGAAGATTAAAAAAGGCTCCTCTTAGCACCCTTATAGGGAGACGGGAGGCCCTTGCTGCGCAGCGGACGATGAGCCTTACGGCGAAGGCGGCCACGAGGAAGATCGTCAGGACCATCAGTCCTCCGAAGGGGAGTCTCAGTCAAGGCACTCCCCCGAGAGGGATGCTTGGCAGGAGAAGAGCCCGCGGGACTCCCTTCCCCCTTCGAAGGATGTACGGAAGGGGGAGGAGAGCCTTTAGCACCATCATCCACAACAGGAACCGCAGAGGATTGACCCGACCCCTCGGAAGCCTCTGTCACCACAACGTCGACGATAGTCCGAGGATCTACCTCTGCTATCACCGGCGACTGCTTAACAGCGGCCCCCAACTGGACAAGGTCAATCAGGGCTTCCCTGGAGGGCAGGCCCTTAAGCCCCAAGGAAGCCCAATTCTGAAAAAGATCATCATGAGACAAGGAGTCATTAGCAACAACCTCCCCCGGAGGAGGAGGGGGAGCCGCCCCGCTATGGGAGGCGACGCCCTCTCCCTCAACCCAAGGTCGGGAAACAGAACTAGGCCCTGCGCTCCCACTCGGCGGTCTCTCCTTAGGAGCCGAACGAGGGGGAGCTTCGGAGGAGGTTTGGGCGGCGAAAGAAGAGTCCCGAGAGCCTTCCTCCTTCAAGGCAACCCCAGAGGGAGAACGGTCTCTCTTGGACTTCTTCTTACGCCGGCGGCCAAACCTCTCCCACTTGGAGGCAGACCACTCCCTGCACTCACTACAAGTATTCTCTCTGTCACACCGTCGGCCTCGACACTGCGGGCAAAGGGTGTGAGGATCTGTGTCCACCGCAGAGATGAATGTACCGCAAGGGCGACCGGCAATACCAGGGCACTTGCGCATGGTGAACAACTAAGGGTGAGGCCAACTTTAAACGCACACACACAAACTGGAACAAAAAGCAAAAAAAAGATTAAGGCTGACAACGAGACCGATGGACAGACACGTCTGTTCATCGCCGGAGCCAAAAGTGAAGTGAAGCAAATCACCCGTGTGTGTGAGGGGGGTAGCAAGCTACCCCTTCCCCTACCGCCGCTAACTAGCGCGGGGGTAGTTAGCCCTCGTTAAAAACTATTGGCTCGTCATAGCGCGGGGGTAGTTAGCCCTCGTTAAAAACTATTGGCTCGTCATTTCAGCTATGCCGAAAAGTAAACCCAATGTAAATAGCGTGGTTTGTATTTCGGTTATGGAACAACCTGATTTTATGACCTTGAAAATTTTACTTTGCTTCAAATCAACATCTCCAACAAATCTCATCGGCGTCTAAATGATGTAATCAAACTCAAAACCTCTATAACAATTCAACGATATTATTACTGTATTATTATTATTATTATTATTATTATTATTATTATTACTTGCTAAGTTACGGCCCTAGTTGGAAAAGCAGGATGCTATAAGCCCAGGGGCTCCAACCAGGAAAATAGCTCAGTAAGGAAAGGAAACAAAGAAAAAGAAAAGGTTTTAAGAAAAGCAAAAAGATTAGAATAAATATCTCCTATATAAACTATAAAAACTTTAACAAACCAAGAGGAAGAGAAACAAGATAGAAATGTGTGCCCAAGTGTACCCTCAAGCAAGAGAACTCTAACCCAGAAGACAGTGGAAGACCATGGTACCCAAGAATAGAAAACAATGGTTTGATTTTGGAGTGTCCTTCTCCTAGAAGAGCTGCTTACCATAGTTAAAGTCTCTCTTCTATCCTTACACAGAAATAAGGTGCCACTGAACAATTATAGTGATGTAAGAAGAATTAAACAATAAAGTCTAGTTCAAAACAAATACAAATTAAACTTATGATGAAATTTCATAGTCTTGTACTTACCTGTGGTAGCATTAACAGGACAGCACACCATAAGGTTCTCGTTTCTAGGGAGATATAAATCAAAATTGCTCAGAACTCCACAAAACTAATCTAATTTAAATATATAATTTAGTTGATCAAAACCAATTTTTGGAAGAGTAAGACCTACTTATCATTAATATATTTTAATATAAATTTTATGCAGATGTTAAAGGCATTACTGTAAATTGACTCCAAAATAAATAACTTTTTTTCCAAGTACAATCGGGAAACGGTTTACTTTAAATCTTAAAATAGTTTATCCATAAATCTGAGAATATTAATAACTGAAAGAAATAGCGAAAGACTACAATAATTTGATCATAAAATAATTTTTATCTGAAGTGTGTACTTTACTGATGTTAATGAAAAATCCACGTAAAAAATGTAATTTAATTAAATAGAACTATCAATTTGTGCATCCAGCTCAGAAATATATAACTAAATTTATAATACAAAATGTCTTATCAAAATTTAACGCGACGCCTGAATCTAGAAACCCAGTGCTTAGGATACAAGACCAGAAATATGAAAAAATAATGGTAAAAAGATAAAGAAATTAGGGTTAAAACCAGAGGCAGTTGTAAGAAACTTGAATACACAAGAGTTGCCAGGTAGCACAATATATAATTCAGAGTTGCTAGATAGAACAATATTTTTTTTTTTCCACGTACAAAATATTTTGGCCGTTTCAAAGTCTAGAATAGATTCTACACTATAGAAATCCCAGAGGAGTCTGTGGCAAAAATAATAATCTTTGAAAAATCACAAATTTTTAAGTAATTTGTATTTTTCCTAACATACTTACCTAGAACTACTTTCTTAGGAGTTACTGGTAACTCTTTCCCAACCGACCAGAATTTTGTGTAGTTTACCCTATTCCCATTTTCTATGGGTGACCTCAAGCGGAGTGATATGCGCCCTGAGGCGACCCGGGGTCGGAGAGCGTGCTAGTTCAGGTCGTGCTCCTCAGTAAGTTTCGTAGCAAAAAGGGTTCTCATCAACCCTGCAGGGCCCTCGGGGAAGGATGGGCGGGCCATAACCCGAAAGTAGTTCTAGGTAAGTATGTTAGGAAAAATACAAATTACTTAGAAATTTGTGATTTGTTCCCACACAGAGTACTTACCTAGAACTACTTTCTTAGGAGACTTAAACCTTAGGAGGAGGGAGTGTTCTGCAGGGACTAGGGTCTGAAGGTTAGGAGCACGAGTGGGCAAAAAAGGGAACCTCGAAGGGGAACTAGGTTCCGATGACCCCTACTAGAAAACTGAATGAAAATATGGGAAACTACCCAAAAAACTAACTTAGTGTCTAAGTGGCTTACCTCTGTACCATTACTTCTGAGACGTATTTCTTGCTGAAGACGTATATCCTGGCCGCCAGGGCCTCTTTGAGTCACCCCCACGCCGGGGATTAAGGGGAAGGGGAAGGATGATAAGGGGGAAAGGTAAGGGATGAACGTGTGTCTCATGGCTTACCACAACCCGGTTTCCCTGGGGCCATGACCTTCAAATCTTTTGCAGGGCCGATATGACAGGGCCAAGGGCGAACCCGTCCAAGGATTTCCTAGAGCAGTCCTTCAGGTAATGTTCCGTGAAAGTGGACTGTCTGGACCAGGTACCCACTTCCAGAATTTGGCCCACGGCCATGTTCTTCTTAAACGCTAGGGAGGTGCCTAGACCCCTAATATCATGAGGCCTTGGCCTGCCTGGGAGAGGGGTTCCCGAAGCATCGTAAGCTCTCTTGATCACCTGTCGCAACCAAAAAGAGATTGAGTTTTTGGAGACTGGTTTCTTCACCTGACCGGTCGAGACGAATAAACTCTTGATCTCAGGTCGGAGTCTGGAAGTCCTTTCAAGGTATTTTCTTACTGCTCTGACCGGGCATAAGAGTAAGTCTTTAAGGTTGTCCGACCGAGGGATCGCTGGGACCGAAAAGCCACCGAACCGAGGGTCCCAACAAACTGGGTTCTGCGTTTTGGCCACAAAGTTAGGGACGAACCTAAACGAGGCCTCCCGCCATCCTTTTGAGTGTGAAACCTCATACGGTAGTCCGTGCAACTCACTAAGAGGAAGACCGTTTTGAGGGTGAGCTCCTCATCCAGGATGTCCTTGAGGGGCTCAAATGGAGGTTCTGACAGGGCTTTGAGTACTATGGCTAAGTCCCACTGCGGTACCCTCACCTCCTGTGGTGGGCATGACTGCTCAAAGCTCCTGATGAGCATCGAGATGTGCCAGGAGGTTCCCAAGTCAATGCCCTTCAGGAGGAAGACTTGACCTAACGCTGCCCTCACTCCTTTTATTGCTGGAATGGAAGAGCCCAAATCGTCCCTGATATACACTAGGAAGTCCGCCACGTCGTGGATCGAGGCCACCAAGGGTTTGATATTCCGGGAAGCGCACCATTTCGAGAAGACTGCCCATTTTGCTTGGTAGACAGCGATAGAGGACTGCCTTACGTAACCCGACATCCTCGTCGCGGTGGTCCTCGATGAGAATCCATCTTTCTTCAGAAGCCGCTCGATAACCTCCACGCGTGAAGGCGGAGGAACCGAGGGTTTTCGTGAAACCTTTGGAAGTAGGGTTGACGAAGAAGGTCTGGCCTGTCTGGGAGCGGCCAAGGAGGAAGAAGGGCCAGTTCTTTTGGGTCTGCGAACCACTCCCTCTCCGGCCACCAAGGCGCGACCAAAGTCATCTGAAGGTTGGCTGATGTCCTTACTCTGTTGAGGACTTGTCGTATCATTCCGAAGGGGGGGGGGGGTAAGGCGTATACATCGAGGTCGTCCCAAGGGTGTTGGCAGGCGTCCTCGAACGCCGCTGACGGATCTGGGACTGGAGAACAGAACACGGGGAGTTGGGCATTCAGACGAGTTGCGAAAGGTCTATTACTGGAGAACCCCACTTCAGTATGACTGACTGAGCTATCCTTGGGTGTAGAGTCCACTCTGACCCTATTACCTGGCCTACTCTGCTGAGGCCGTCTGCCAGGACGTTCCTTTTTCCCGGGATGAACCTTGCTGTGAACTCGATCCCTTCTTCTGCCGCCCATTCTAGAAGTTCTGTCGATAACGAGCATAGTTCTTTCGACTTTAGACCCCCTTTCTTCTTTACGTAGGCTACTACTGTGGCGTTGTCGCACATCAACGCCACTGTGTTCCCTCGGAGGAGATGAACGAATTCTTGACTCGCCCTTAGCACAGCCATCATCTATAGCACGTTTATGTGGTGCTTTGCTTCCTCGCTCGACCATTTTCCCTTTGTCGATTGGTCGAGTAGGTGAGCGCCCCAACCTTCCTTCGACGCATCCGTAAACAATAGGACTTCCGGAGGGTCGGGTGCGAAGGGCATCCCCATCTCGGTGTTCCTCCTGTCGTGCCACCACTGCAAGACTACCTTCGTTTCTGGGGAGACCGGAACCAGTTTGTGGGGATTTCTCCCCTGGGTCCAGTGTTCCTTCAGGTTCCACTGCACCGCTCTAAGTTTGAGTCTCCCTTGTGGCACTAACTTTTCCAAGGACACTAGGTGGCCCAGCAACCTCTGCCAATCCTTGGCCCTCCTGGGTTGGTCCAACAGAAAGGGTTGCAGAACTCACTCTAGGTTCTCCAATCTCTCCAACGAGGGGAAGGCTCTCACTAGTCGGGTGTCCAGGACCATCCCCAAGTAGGTCATCCTGGTGGAGGGGATCAGTTGGGAATTCTCTACGTTGACCGTGATGCCCAACTCCTCACAGAGACGAAGTAACTTCGCGCCCTGTTCCTTCAATTCTTCCTTTGAGGCTGAAAGAAGCAACCAATCGTCTAGATACCGGATCAGACGGATGCCCTGCTCATGTGCCCATACGGAGACCGTCGTGAAGACTCTTGTAAACACTTGAGGAGCCGTCAACAGTCCGAAGCAAAGGGTCTTGAATTGTAGCACTTGGGAATCCCACTTTATCCTGAGAAACTTCCTGCTGGAGGGATGAACGGGGATTTGGACGTAGGCGTCCTTGAGGTCCAGGGATATCATGAAGTCCCCTTCCCTCAAGGCGGCCAACACTGTCTTGGCGGTGTCCATCTTGAACTCGGTTTTTGCCACAAACTTGTTGAAGGCCGACAGGTCTATTACAGGCCTCCATCCCCCTGTCGCCTTCTCCACCAGGAAGAGCCTGCTATAGAACCCCGGGCCGGGCTCTTCGACTAGTTCCAACGCTCCCTTGGAGATCATGGACAACACTTGTTCCTGCAGTGCTGCCCGTTTCAAGGGGTCCTTGGGTATCAACCACTCCGCCTGAAGGGCTGGAATAAGCGGGGCAGGTTCTGCTAAGAAGGGTAGTCTGTAACCTTCCCTCAGGATTGTCACCGTCCAGGGATCCGCACCGTAATCCCGCCATGCTTGCCAAGAGTGTCTGAGGCATCCCCCTACTTGAGGCTCCTGTAGGAGTAGGGGGCCTCGCCTCCTATCTCCTTCTGGAGGGGCAGCCGGACCGACCTCTTCTTGAGTTCCCGAAGGACGGTCTAAAGTTAGACTGGGGTGCTGTGGTACCTCTACGGGGGGGGGCCGAGTTGTTTGCAGCCATGAAGCCGAAGGGGGCTCTCCTCTAGGTTAGGCCGGGGATGAACGGGAAGGGTGAAGGGCGTCCACGGAGGGTCTCCTGTGAGGTGGGCGCCTCATTGGGGGAGGTCTATGGTCTCCCACGTCCTTCATCTTCCTCACCTGTTCCATCGCCTCTTCCACTATCTTAAGGGGAAAGATTGCCTCGTCCCAGATCGAGGAATTTCTCAATCTTCTTGCTTCCCGGTCAGGGAGTTTCCTCACTAATTTGCTGAGAATAGTGTCTCTCTTCCTCAGGACCCAATTGGTAGCCTGGGAGAGGGATTGATAGGATAAGAATTTTAGGGCTTTGCCCCCTGAGCTAATCAGCTCTCTCAATAAGGTTTGGTTTTCTGGTAGGGACAAATCATGAGAGGACTGAAAGCCAACCAACGTGCAGGCCCACCAGTCCAACCAGGAGGACACGTAAACTAAGTCCTGGGCCATGTCCTCCATCATGGAGGTCTCCGAAGGGGAAAAACACACGGGCCGTGGATGCTCTGTCTTCAGCGGCACCCTGGTTCAACGAGGTGATGGGTGTCTCCGTTGCGCGGGGTCCTCCCCGACGACCTTCCGGCACGTAAAACCTCTTCTGTGCTCTCAACTTAGGAGCATCACGGGGAGCTTGGAAAGGCCTCCCTTGGTGAGGTTCTTGTCCGTAGGAGGCGAAGGAGGGGAGAGACGGGAGCCACCCGGAAGCGGCCGCGGCTGTGGTGACCTTAAACAGCTCGCTCCAGGGGATCGTGATACTCACCCAATCCTTCGACTTACTCCTCTTCGCCTTCTTAGATGGCCTGGACTCCTTCTTCTGTCTTGAACGGGAGCGGGACTTCTTCTCTTTCCTGGACCTCTCGCGTTTCCTCCTCGCGGACCTGGTATCGTCCTCTGATACGATGAATCTGCGGACGAGGAAGACGAGGAGGAGGAGAGGGAATCAGCCGAACCACCTGAGACGTTCAATTCCGCGGGGGGACTCCATGACGAATCTCTGGTTCCGCAGGCTGCAGGAAGACGGGCGGGAGCATCGCCGAGGGCGCTGGGGGGGACCGAGGAACGTTCTTCCGGGCGATCCAATGGTCAAACTCCTCTTCTAGCCTGAAGGGTGACCTGCAGGGAGTTCTAGGGAGATCCCAAATGGCGGGGTCCGAATTCGACGAAAGGCCTTTCTCGGCATCCCCCGGCGGCGGAAGTACCTGAAACACATGCCCAAGATGGGGGAGAAGAGGTAGTACCCGTCTTCCCCAACATAGGGTCTTCGGTAGAGACGGGCCCTGCGGGCACCAGGACCTCGTCTCCCACACCTCCCTCAGGCCCCACACACGCCTGTATCACATCAGCAGCTTCCCCCACAGGTAATTCAGACTCCTGGGGAAGGACAATGGGCCGCTTCCCGGCAACGGACTTACCTCGTCCCCTACTCTGGATAGGGGATTATGAAAGGGAGCCACGTTCCGACGAGGCATCTGGAGACACCAAAGCAGAGGACGCGGTAGATTTCTTCAGCGATTTCTTGGCCGACTTCTTCTTAGTCCTATAAAGGACCCACTGGATTTCGCCCCAAGACTTGGACTCCGAGCACATGGCGGTAGGGGTGTATACCTTGCCCCTACATGACAAACAACGCGAGTGTGGGTCAACCTCGGGTTTCGAAAGGAAAGCCCCACAAGACTTACCGGCCACAGGCCCAGGGCAACGGCGGGGATGCTCCATAATGAAACACTAACACACCAAGAGACACGGGGACACAAGGGAAAGGGGTAAGGATACGGGCACAGGAACCACTTGGTGAACACAAAGGGTCGGGACACAAAGGGTCGCACTGGGTAAGAGAGACCACGGCGAAATATGAATCACGTTGCGACCAGAAACTTACTGAGGAGCACGACCTGAACTAGCACGCTCTCCGACCCCGGGTCGCCTCAGGGCGCGTATCACTCCGCCTGAAGTCACCCATAGAAAATGGGAATAGGGTAAACTACACAAAATTCTGGTGGGTTGGGAAAGAGTTACTAGTAACTCCAAAGAAAGTAGTTCTAGGTAAGTACTCTGTGTGGAACAAAAATGGGTTAAATGATAAACTTACTCGTCCGTCCCACATCCGCCATAATCCTTGGCGAAGGTGGAGTTTGATAAAACTTCTGCCATCTCTGATAACGCAGGACAGTCAATTAATAGCCGGCATTTTCCATCATCAACTTTCCTAGTAACACACCGGTCTGCAAGAAAAAAAAAAGTAAAATAAAAAAGAAATTAAACACTATACGTATAGGAAATAATGAGCAGTTACCATAACTATTCTTCTCTTTGAATTGAAGTTCTCTCTCTCTCTCTCTCTCTCTCTCTCTCTCTCTCTCTCTCTCTCTCTCTCTCTCTCTCTCTCTCTCTCTCTCTCTCTCTCTCTCTCTCTATATATATATATATATATATATATATATATATATATATATATATATAAATGATATATATATATATATATATATATATATATATATATATATATATATATATATATATATATAAATGATATATATATATAAATGATATATATATATATATATATATATATATATATATATATAAATGATATATATATATATATATATATATATATATATATATATATATATATATATATATATATATATATATATATATAATTACACAAACACACACACACATATATATATATATATATATATATATATATATATATATATATATATATATATATATATATATATATATATATATATATATGTATATATAATTACACACACACACACACACACACATATATATATATATATATATATATATATATATATATATATATATATATATATATATATATATATATATATATATATATATATACATTATGTGTGTGTTCTTCATTCTGATCTCTAAGTTATTTGAGATTAATTACTTAATAACAGACAGTGGGGATTTTACAGTTCTATTGAATAGTAGGCTATACAAATCAAACAGTTCTCAGGTATGTAGGGATGATCAATAGTAGGCCTATATTTCTTGGTGACTGAGTTGTATAGGCTAAGCTCACCATAACTCACTGCATTTGATTCTGAATCTCTGACTAAGATTTTAGTATATCATTATTATTAGCTACGCTACGACACTAGTTCGAAACGCAGGATGCTTTAAGCCCAATGGCTCTAGCGGGGAAAAATAGCGTAGTGAAGAAAGGAGACAAGAAAATAAACCACAAGAGGACTAATGAACAATTAAAATAAGATATTTATTAGGCTTGTATCTGTTGGTAACGTCCTTGCCTGGTGATCGCCAGCATGGGGTTCGAGTCCTGCTTAAATTCGTTAGTTCCTTTGGTCGCTGCAACCTCACTATCCATGTGCGCTAAGAATGGGGGTTTTGGTGGAGCCAATAGGTCTATGTGCTGAGTCATCAGCAGCCATTGTCTGGCCCTCCTTGGTCCTATCTTGGGTGGAGAGGGGACTTGTACGCTGATCAATTGTATATGTGGTCAGTCTCTAGAGGATTGTCCTGCTTGATTGGGCAATGTCACTGTCCCTTGCCTCTGCCATTCATGAACGGCCTTTAAACCTATGTAGGTTTAGATATCTATCCAATGTATATCAAGAGAAAGACGAAACATTTTCAGTATCCTTATGGACTTAGACCTAACAGATCAAAGAGTGCAGTAGGTTTCCTGTGTTTGATATCCTATTCTTCAACGAGCCAGATTAACTTTAGTACGTTTAGACTATAATTTTGCATAGGAAACCTGATTTTATGACCTTGAAAATTTTACTTTGCTTCAATTCAACATCTCCAACAAATCTCATTGGCGTCTAAATGATGTAATCAAACTCAAAACCTCTATAACAATTCAACGATATTATTATTATTATTATTATTATTATTATTATTATTATTATTACTTGCTAAGTTACAACCCTAGTTGGAAAAGCAGGATGCTATAAGCCCAGGGGCTCCAACAGGAAAAATAGTTCAATGAGGAAAGGAATAAAATCTCCTATATAAACTATAAAAACTTTAACAAACCAAGAAGAAGAGAAACATGATAGAAAAGTGTGCCCAAGTGACCCCTCAAGCAAGACAACTCTAACTCAAAAGACAGTGGAAGACCATGGTACCCAAGAATAGAAAACAATGGTTTGATTTTGGAGTGTCCTTCTCCTAGAAGAGCTGCTTACCATAGCTAAAGAGTCTCTTCTATCCTTACACAGAAATAAGGTGCCACTGAACAATTATAGTGATGTAAGAAGAATTAAACAATAAAGTCTAGTTCAAAACATATACGAATTAAACTTATGATGAAATTTTATAGTCTTGTACTCACCTGTGGTAGTATTAACAGGACAGCACACCATAAGGTTCTCGTTTCTAGGGAGATATAAATCAAAATTGCTCAGAACTCCACGAAATTAATCAAATTTAAATATATAATTTAGTTGATCAAAACCAATTTTTGGAAGAGTAAGACCTACTTATCATTAATATATTTTAATATGAATTTTATGCAGATGTTAAAGGCATTAAATTTACTCCAAAATAAATAACTTTTTTTTCCAAGTACAATCGGGAAACGGTTTACTTTAAATCTTAAAATAGTTTATCCATAAATCTGAGAATATTAATAACTGAAAGAAATAGTGAAGGACTAATTTGATCATAAAATAATTTTTACCTGAAGTGTGTACTTTACTAATGTTAATGGAAAATCCACGAAAAAAATGTAGTTTAATTAAATAGAACTATTAATTCGTACATTCAGATCAGAATCATATAATATAACTAAATTTATACTACAAAATGTCTTATCAAAATTTAACACGACACCTGAATCTAGAAACCCAGTGCTTAGGATATAAGACCAGAAATATGAAAAAATAATGGTAAAAAGATAAAGAAAACGGATTTTGAACGAAGCGAAAAATCTATTTTTGGGTAAGATAGCCATGTCGTCCTGATGGAAGCTCCTTTAAGAGTAGCGTCCTAGGGTATATTTGACTAAAGTGATATTCCCAGAGAATTTTACCTTAAGGTTTCCAGAATTCTAACTCCTGGCACGAATATCCCTAACTTTTCCATTTAGGGATATCGCATAATATCAGAGGACGTATTCTTGACACGCCACATAGCTATCTTCACCTCGAATAGCGTTTACGCTTCGAGGGGGAAAAGTTTTGAGTATCTAGATGACGTTATCATCGCCGCCATCTTTATTCCCTGTAGCGTTAGCGAGGTGCTACAGATACAGTACTTTCGGGAGAGATCCTTTTAGCCCTTTTTTAATAAAAGGAGGGCGGGTCCATCTGGATGACATGGCTATCTCACACAAAAATAGATTTTTGGGCTCAGGCCATGTCGTCCTGATGGAAGTTTACCAGAGCATTAATATATCTGTGGATTTTCTATTTGTGCCCTAACCTCAAGACAGAATTTCCTTGGTCACTCAGACCTAGAGACATATAATGTTACCGTTATACATCATTTCTTCTAATCATGAACCATGTTAGTGCTTCCTACCCACTACAGGGAAGAGTCATGCCAGATTCTGGAAAAAGTCTTGAGGATTGCATATCTTATATGAATAGCCTAGCAACCAAACAGGTATACCAGTCTCATCGTATACCTTCCCAATTAGAGTTTGTATTTGAAAACCAACAAATGTATGTATGAGCAACTGACACCTCCCTTGGGCATACAGAGCTAACTGTATGCAAAGACAGACAGGTTTGTATCCATGTAGAAACAATCGTTTGTATAAGCCAGCATCACATCTAAGGCATCCTGAGTCAGTCGTATGCAAAGACAGACAAGTATCTATCTGTGTAGAAACTAGGTATGTACACACATAAAGAAGGTTTGTTAACTGTAGGAAAAAATTTCTACAGTTGTTCTTTCACTAATATGAAAATAAAAGGGTAATCATAATAATGCTCTAACACATTTTTATCTATCTGAATTTGGGGCGAATAAGATGCAAATTTCAAATAGTTTTTTATTGACAATCAATAAAATATGTAAATCAGTCTACATTTTATAGAATAATATAAAATGTTTGTGAAATAATTTAAGCATAAATATACTGGTAATGCCAGAAATACTTGTTTCATCTGAAAAGAAACCATTATATGCCACTAAAATGAAAATTCAGAAATTTTCTATTCTAAATTTCAGTCATTACTGTCTGTTCACACTTGAGTAAAGGACACAGGGCACACGTGCTATTCTTTATGCTTCTTTCGCCTGTATTATTTGGAACAGTCCGTAATGTCACCATGGTGACATTTCACTTAGCATGTTGTACCGTAAGGAGTCAACACGCACACTCTGCACATAACAGTCCTAATTGATTCACTGTTCCTCACAGCACTAAGCGACAGGTTTTAGTACACTACCTGCCGCCACCACAAACCTCTTGATCTCTTGTACTTGCTTCGCGTAGTGTTTGAAAAACACTCTGGATGACTTCCATCCAGTATACGAGAGAAAACGTCCGAAATCCATATATTGGAAAAAATTCAGAGACGAAGCAATTTTTCTCGGATCGTGACCCATTTACGCAGCTTCTCCCTTGCTGCATCCCTTGACTCCGCTGACTGGGGGTCATCGAAAGCCTCAGTAACCAAGAATTTTACAGATGTTACATACCTGGGGGTCCCAATATTTCAGAGTTCCCTTGGTGATGGAACAGCGTGGGTGCGTCCTGCACACCTCATGGCCGCAGAAGTTCTTACTCCGCACGTTGCAGAAGACGCTCTTACACTTGGGTTGGTCCTCCTGTAAAGAGAGGAAAATAAAATGAGTATACAGTGATTCATCTCACAGGATAAAGTATACAAATATAATAAATATTTTGTCTTTTGCATGTAGCCTAGGATGGATAAGCTAGAAATGAAATAGAAAAGACACCTACAAGTGTTTCCTGCCCAGCCAATTGCTGTGACCTCCCTCAAAATTAAAACCATGGGTCATTCTATTTTGGAAAACCCATCCGAAGATTTCTATCCTGTAAGGATAGGTAAGTGTAACTTAATACTAGCTTCCAGACAGTTTAAGATTGGGGATTGTTAACAGTGATCACTAATTAGTGTATAGAGAGAACTTACTTTCTTTATATAATATGGTCTCAACAATAGGCTGCGCATGACAACACAGGGTATGTTGAAAATTTTGGCTACCGTATAATCTATACTGTAGTTTTCTGTTTGCAGTATGATCTATATTGCAAATATACTGGCTACTGTATAGTCATATACTGTAGTTCCAGCCGGCATATGCCGGCAGGCTAGCACCAGGGTACAGTTCAGGCGATGTATTGTCGGCTGTGGTATTGGCCGGCAGTTCGCCGGCTACCAGAAGACCGCCGCCGGCTATTGGCACTCTATGCCAGCCGGTGATTAAATATTTATACACGGAGGTCGGCAACCTCTCCAGCTGTCGGCAGCTTGCCGGCTGTCAGCAGCTTGCCGGCTGTAGGCAGCTAGCTAGAGCTGCTGGCAGGTTAGACCCCAGTGGTACTAGCTAACAGAGAGAGAGAAAGCATGGATCGAAGGATGGTGTAAGAGCTCTGCCTTGCTACCTTCTTCCAGAATGAGGGTTCAAATGGAAGGGGAGAATGTATCATTCAGGCTTCCACCCATCCACAACTATTGCCGGTCTCTGCCGGCACAGTTTATGAATGGCAGTCCAAGAAAGGACTGAAGATCACTCTATAGTAAAGGGATCTTCTGCCGGCAGCCGGCACAGCCGGCCCAACTCGCCCGGAGCACTATGTCCGTAAGGGAGAGCTGAGTGACTGTGCCACTAAAGACAGAAGCCCGAGCCAGCCCCACAACCTGCCGGCAATCGGCTCGATTGTAGGACGATGGCCAAGAGTTTGTGATGGCTAGACCATCACCAAAGGACAGAATAGGGAGGGGTGAAGGTCCTATAGGGTGTGGGAGGAGCCGGCAGGGTTGCCGGTCCTACGTCACCCAACAAAACTCTGTTCTAGTATTAAAGCCATCCCAGGTGGCAGGAGAATTCTATTCTCGAGCCTAGGGTCGGCTAATACAGTAAAGGGGCCGGAACAGAGTTCTAGTGACGGTGTCGCCTAGGCAGTAGAAGAATGCTATTCTTCAGCCTAGTGTCCGTCAGCACAGGACTAGTCAGCTAGACCACGGGGAGAAGGTATCATATCATATAAAGCCTTCAGGTGTGGTCTAGGGAGGTCTAGCCTCCTATGCCGGCAGCTTAGTCCAGCAGTGGAATGCTATTCACTCTGCCAGCCAGCTACTGGCATCAGACTAAATACTCTGAGTTTCTGACCAAAACCCCAAAAACCTGCCTCTGCGGTTACAGGGAAAGGTTAGAAAACTCTAGCCTAGTCCTGCCTGAATTACAACTCAAGGCACGACTGACTAGGGTTATAGCCTAGGCTAACTCAGAGGGAAACAGAGATTGCCCTTAAAACTTTGTAGGAGACAAGTATCGTCTTATCAATAGTCTAGGAGATATCTATCTCTGCCTGAATTAATAAAATCGATACATAAGGGCAATCGGGGAACATGTATGAAAGTATACTAAAGTCACTAGGCTAGTAGCCTAGTGGCAGTGAAAATCGATTACCTGAATCACTGAAACTCTCGCGTATACTATCTTGGACGAGGAAAATATTATGCAATCAATATATCTTACATGTATAAAATTCGCCTAAGGCTTCATTAAATTTATAACACTAGGAAAGTCTATTATATCATGCATGAAAGTACTGTAAACTGAACGCCTAGGCTAGGAAGCCTATTGTAAACAAGGTTCAGTTACCTAAATCAACGAAGCTAATATAAATACTATCGGCATAATATAAAGAATTCCTAGCAATGAAGGCTAAATAGCTAAGATACTGAAGCTATTAAAACTGGGAAGGTCATTCTGGCTAATTAAATGACTCATCCGTTACGAACGACAGCACCCATGACGCCTCCGGCTTAGGCAACAGCTCTTGCAACGTTAACTTAACTTTAATTCATATTAAAAGGCAAGAGCTTAAATTTATACAATGTGAAGATCAATACTCAACTTTCCAGAGACAGATGAGGCTGGAGAAAGCATGAATAAATCTAAAACCTTCCGAAATAGCGAGAGAGCACAGGAAAATCAACGAGCAATGGCGCTACGACAAAAGGAATAAAGATGGCGGCGATGATGACGTCATCTAGATACTCAAAACAGTAGTGGAGGAGAGGTACCTTATTAACGGATCCCCTTCGTTTTCTTGCCACGTTTCCCCCTCAAAACGTAAACGCTATTCGGAGTGAAGATAGCTATGTGACGTGTAAAGAATACGTCCTCTGATATTATGCGATATCCCTAAAAGGAAAAGTTAGGGATATTTGCGCCAGGAGTTAGAATTCTGGAGACCTCAAGGTAAAATTCTCTGGGAATATCACTGTAGTCAAATATACCCTATGAAGCTACTCTTAAAGGAACTTCCATCAGGGCGACATGGCCTGAGCCAAAAATCAGGGTTAAAACCAGAGGCAGTTGCCTTAAGGAACTCAAATACACAAGGTAGCACAATATATAATTCAGAGTTGCTAGATAGAACAATATTTTTTAAATTTTCCTGTACAAAATATTTTGGCTGTTTCAAGGTCTAGCATAGATTCTACACATTAGAAATCCCAGAGGAGTCCGTGGCAAAAACAATAATCTTTGAAAAAAATATGAAAGTCAATGTTAAAAGATAAACTTACTCATCATTCCCACATACGCCATAATTGCTGAAGAAGTTGGAGATTGATAAAACCGCTGCCATCTCTGATAACGCAGGACAGTCCATGTATGGCCGGCATTTTCCATCATCAACTCTCCTAGTAACACACCGGTCTGCAAAAAAAAAAAAAAAAAAAACCACTATAAGTATAGGAAGTAAGAAGCAGTTATCGTAACTTTTATTCTCTTTTAATTGAAATTTTCTCTCTCTCTCTCTCTCTCTCTCTCTCTCTCTCTATATATATATATATATATCTATATATACAGCATATATATATATATATATATACAGTATATATATATATATATATATACAGTATATATATATATATATATATGTAAATATATATATATATATATATATATTTATATATATATGTATATATATATACATATGTATATATTTGTATATATTTGTATATATATGTATATAGGCTAGGCTATATAGATATATTTATTTATATATATATATATATATATATGTATATATGTATATATATGTATATATATACATATGTATATATTTGTATATATATGTATATAGGCTAGGTTTTATATATATATATATATATATATATTTATATATATATATATATATATATATATTTACATATATATATGTATATATATACATATGTATATATTTGTATATATATGTATATAGGCTAGGCTATATAGATATATTTATTTATATATATATATATATATATATACATATATATATATATATGTATATATATATGTATATATATACATATGTATATATTTGTATATATATATGTATATAGGCTAGGTTATATATATATATATATATATATTTATATATATATATGTATATATACATATGTATATATTTGTATATATATATATATATATATAGATATATATATATATATATATATATTATATGTACTGTACAGTATATATTATTATACACACACACACACACACACACACATATATATATATATATATATGTGTGTGTGTGTGTGTGTGTGTGTATTCTTCATTCTGATCTCTAAGTTATTTGAGATTAATTAGTTAATAACAGACAGTGGGGATTTTACAGTTCTATTGAATAGTATACAAATCAAACAGTTCTCAGGTATGTAGGGATGATCAATAGTAGGCCTATATTTCTTGGTGACTGAGTTGTATAGGCTAAGCTCACCATAACTCACTGCATTTGATTCTGAATCTCTGACTAAGATTTTAGTATATCATTATTATTAGCTACGCTACGACCCTAGTTCGAAACGCAGGATGCTTTAAGCCCAATGGCTCTAGCGGGGAAAAATAGCGTAGTGAAGAAAGGAGACAAGAAAATAAACCACAAGAGGACTAATGAACAATTAAAATAAGATATTCTAAGAACAGTAACAACATTAGAATAGATCTTTCATATATAAATTATAAAAACGTCAAAAACAGCGAGAGGATAAATAATATAGAGTAGTGTGCCCGAGTGTTCCCTCAAGCAAGAGAACTCTACCTCGAGACAGTGGAAGACCAAGATAGAGGCTATGGCACTACCCAAGAATAGAGAACAATGGTTTTATTTTGGAATGTCCTAGGTGAGCTGCTTACCATAGCTAAATTAGTCTCGTCTACCCTTACCAAGAGGAAAGTAGCCACTGAACAATTACAGTGCAGTAGTTAACCGCTGAGCGAAGAAGAATTGTTTAGTAATCTCAAGTGTTGTCAGGTGTATGACGACAGAAGAGAATGTGAATAAAATATGCCAGACTATCCAGTGCTTGTGTAGGTAAAGGAAAAATAAGGCGTAACCAGAGAGAGGGGTCCAATTTAGTACTGCCTGGCCAGTCAAAGGACCAAGTAACTCTAGTGGCAGTATCTTAACTGGTGGCTGGTGATTTGGCCAACCTCTACCAATTCGTTGTTAAATACAAGGTCTATAGAATACAAGGTCTATAGAATACAAGGTCTACCCATCAGCGACCCAAACTGCGTCCTCTACTGCGCAGACTCGCCATGCAGTGATTGATGACGTCACGCCGTACTACAGCCCGATTTACCCGCATTTGTTTTCTGGTAATTCCTATTTTACAGTTTGCTCCCAAGGAAGCTGGTGTTCAGTATTCCACTCTTTTCCTCCATTAAATAGTTGGGTTAGTAAGTTGGATATCGAACTATAAATTCTAAAGACCGTTATCAAATTATTTAGGCTCAAAAGAAATAACTCTGAGCGTGTTTCCTTTTAATCATTCGACGAATGTAGCTTTGCCTAAGAATATAGTTATGACAAGGCTTCAAATATTCTTTATGCTCTGAAAAAAATTATGCTATCATTGAGATAGAATCAGAGGTATTTCCTGTTGTGTTTATTCTAAAGACCTTGGTTAAATCTATTATCAAGAAATTGATCACTAATTATATAAATTACGATTGATTACATAACTAATCGAATAGTATAATACCACGGGGTAAGATCAAATAGACAAATACTTAAAATAAGACATTTATAAACAAAAGATATTCGATGTATTTTACCTGATTGCGTCAAGGCCAACGGCACCACACACAAGATGAACAAAGCCGCCTTCATTTGGAATTCTCTGCAAAAGAAATAATTTACATATAATAGTGGGAAGCTTTTGATGATGATGATGACGATGAAAGGGTTTACAATGAAAAAGTGTGATATGACAGAGTACACAAGAATTTACACTCAGAAAAGGTTTGAGTCTTTCGCCTACTCCAAATACTAATTTGATGACTTGAGTTTCTTTTACGTGAAGTTATAGTAAAAACAGGACAGGGAAGTTATTTAGTCCATAGAATAATAATCCACACATAGAGTATAAGCTTTATTTAGATGAAGTGAAGGTGCATATGTGACAGCAAAGGACACTCCAAATTCAAACCAATGTTCTCTAGTCTTTAGTAGTGCCATAGCTTCTGTACAATGGTTTTCCACTATCTTGGATTAGAGTTCTCTTGCTTGAGGGTACACTCAGGAACACTTCTATCTTACTTCTCTTCCTCTTGTTTTGTTAAAGTTTTTATAGCTTATGTAGGAAATCATTTATTTTTTCTTGTTTCCTTTCCTCACTGGGCTATTTTACCTGTTAGAGCCTGGGCTTACAGCATCCTGCTTTTCCAACTTGGGTTGTAGCTTAGCAAGTAATAAAAATAATAATAAAAGGATTAATGTGTCAAACATATCCATATCTATCAGACACAAGATTTTATTCCATAGAAGAGTACCTCCGTAGACAATGTGATATGCCTTAGACAACACATTTGCCTATGATGCGTCCGATACGAAATAAACACCAAATACGTAGACAACTTTTCTGAATTAAATATGTTACTTAATCCAGCAACAACAACTATAGACTTATATAAATAAAAAATAAAATCTCCTACTAATGATCCGTTTCTAATATTATTATTATTATTATTATTATTATTATTATTATTATTATTAGCTCAAGTTATTCATTAATTGTGCGTGAAAGTACATGAAAGAGATGTCATGGTGGCCGTCGGCGACTCGAAGTCTCCTGGATAGATACTTTGTATTCTATCCGTTCTAATACGCTTAGATATGGGAGACTACATTCAAGAAATTTGCGTTCCCACAACAGATTCCCAACAAAACGCTATCCCAACACAAGGAAGCCTACAATGAATTATTATTATTATTATTATTGCTGCTACTACAAACCTAGTTGTAAAATGAAGATCTGCAGAGAGAGAGAGAGAGAGAGAGAGAGAGAGAGAGAGAGATTTCTTTATTCGAATCAAAGTAATGAGTAAACGTAAAGTTTCTCACAGAATGCAAAAGGAACCTTTGATATTCTAAATACACAACATGTTCAAAATGTTACCACCGGGAAAATAACATTTATGATACAAAAACTCGTAAGAAAATCAACTACCCTTTCCCGACATTATATTTTGCCATTACAGGTCTTCTCAGACGTGGCACGCTGTTTGAACTATGTCGAAATCTATTTTCCAACATACATACAGTGCATAAGTCTTTAATTATATAAGGCCTTTTTATTATTATTATTATTATTATTATTATTATTATTATTATTATTAGCTAAGCTACAACCCTAGTTGGAAAAGCAAGATGCTATAAGCCAAAGGGCTCCAACAGGGAAAAATAGCCCAGTGGAGGAAAGGGAATAAGGAAATAAATAAATGATGAAACAACTTAAGAATAAATCATTCTAAAAACAGTAACAACGTCAAAACAGATATGTCCTATATAAACTATTAACAACGTCAAAAACAGATATGTCATATTTAAACTATAAAACGACTTATGTAAGCCCGTTCTACATAAAAACATTTGCGGCAACTTTGAACTTTTGAAAGTCTACCGATTTAACTACCCGATTAGGAAGATCATTCCACAACTTGGTAACAGCTGGAATAAAACTTCTGGAATACTGTGTAGTATTGAGCCTCATGATGCCTAGTATTACGAACAGGATGGAATTGAATGATTAAAACCTATTAAAACGATTAAGACATATTAAAACGAAATTACAGTAACTATTATTCGTTATGAGCTAATGACTTATGTTGGTCATTATTGAATCTCCCTGAACACATAAATTTAAATAATTCCTCTATGTTTGCTTGAATTAAATATAAGTCCATTGCATTATCACTCTTCCCTTTACAATTGTTGTGGCCTGATTGGTAACGTCTCTACCTGGTGTTTTCCAGACGGGGGTTCGAGTCCCGTTCAGACTCGTAAGTTCCTTCAGTGTCTGCAACCTTACCATTCTTGTGAGCTGAGGTTGGGGGGGGGGGTTTAAGGGGGCCTATAGGTCTATCTGTTGAATCCTCAGCAGCCATTGCCTGGCCCTCCCTGGTCCTAGCTTGATTGGATCTAGGCCCTAGAGTCTAGGGAATTGTCGTACTTGCTAAGGCAATGCTACTGTCCCTTGCCTCTGCCGTTTTAAACGGCGCGGTGTGTGTAGTAGAAATAACTGATGGACATTGTTATAAATGAAAAAAAAAAAAGAAACATTTGATTTGATCATGAATATGCGTAGATGTTTTACCACATCTAATCGTTCTCTCCGTGACTTGAAGATGCCATATTTGGATAACAATAAAAGATTATATAAGATGTTTAGAGTCATATCAATAATAGTACTTTTCCCTTTACTTAGTGACAACATTTCTTAGTCCTGTGCATGTCTTCTCGCAGGCTACTTCAATATATTACCCAGCAATTTTTGGTGTTACATAACATATATTGATTAAAAAGTCCTTGATATGAAATCAGTCGATTATCAAAATACTCATCTTTGCTTCGACCCACCTTCCAAATTCCAACAAAAGTAGCGAAGAAATTAGCTTGAGGTATTGTTTAACACAAAGTAAGTCTTTGTACGACTGGGGAGAAGGCTAAGGTCAACTGAAGCTGCCTGCAGGTGCTCAAACCTTGTATTACAACTTACGACGCACGAACTAACATAAGATGCCAAGCGGCACCTTCAAAATAAACACCGCCCTTCCGTACAAGTCTGCTTACTAAGAATTGATGTTTTATCCTTATCAATGACTACCCGTGATATTTCAAATGATTCCAGTATACTGAGAACTAAAACCACGTAGATATGAAGTCACTAAAAGTAACTATTTTCGCTTCCTTACAGAACAGTGTATGTATACGGTAAGTGGTCAGTACATGACTGCACGCAAACAGGAATTCCAAGCACGCCAAGTGCAGCAGAAGCCTAGCAAAGGTGGGGTGGGAAAACATCACTAGTAGTTCATATTGGACTATATAGCAGAATCGAAGAGTTACTTACGAAAGGAACAGCCGTAGCAGCAAGGCAACAGTCAAACTGAAATGTTCTCCCTCATCAGGGGAAAAATCCTCTAAAGGAAAAAAAGACAACAAATTATTCGCGGAGAACGGGTCGCCGAGGTGGTCATGAGAGAACGAGGAAATCAAAAGGCTTCATAATAGCTTCGTAGAATAGAGCTCAATTTATCTCGAATAATTCCATCCTTTTTTTCCAGCAATTTTAGCGTAAAAACATACCACTTATTTACACAAGTCATCTGATGTCTCATTTAGTTATGAGCCTATCTTTTAATTACATATTTATTACAACTTTCTTTGTTGTCACTACATTGGTCATTGGTTATTATAACTATTATAATTAATATTATTATCATTATTAATATTATCATTATTAATATTATTGCTCTTGGTGTTGCTATGATTATAATGATAATATTTTTATGTATGTTTAAAGCTGGTTATTTGGCAAGAGAATTATGCAAATGCCTTGATGGGCTAGTTAGCATATTAACTAGTTCCTTTTAGTATCAAATTTATGTCAATTAATCTCAGAATCTTGAAATGCGAGTTTTATTATAAGAAAACAAGTTGATTATTTCCCATTCGGAATTTATATTCCCCCCTCTCTCTCTCTCTCTCTCTCTCTCTCTCTCTCTCTCTCTCTCTCTCTGGACCATTGTTATTTCTGATCTACATTAATATAGATTCAGGATTAACTAGTAGAATAGCTATATTGGATGACGATACTGAATTAGGCATAAATGCGGCGAACTCAGAAGACGTAGAAGCCTTATGAGAGGATCTAATGAAGCTAGGAAAATGGTCCAGAAAATGGCAAATGCTTTTCAACTGTGGGAAATGTAAAGTCATGCACAGTTATAGTAACTCACAATCAGATTACTGCTGGGTAATGAACTAGAAAGTGTGGTCTAGGAGGAAGATGTCGGTATCATTATCAACAAGGATCTAAAGTTCACAAAACAGAGCATAAAAGCTGAAAAGAAAGAACAAAAACTAATAGGTTGCATAAAGAGACAATTCAATTACAGGAACAAAGACACTGTACTACAGCTGTACACATCACTTGTAAGACCCCATGTAGAATACAGAGTCCAAATCCAATTCTGGGCTCCAAGTATTCAGAAGAATATAGAGACAGGAAGCAGTACAAGCTAGGGCCACCAAACTAGATCCAATACTAAAGCAATTTGGACATAGACGGAGGATGGAATGTTTTAACTTATTTGATCTACAAACTCTACAACAACGGGGAGAGTTAATATAGGTATTTAAAATTCTTAAAGGAATAACAAATGTAGATTACAACAATCTATTCAAGCTTAGCCAAAATCAGTCCAGAGGTAATGGATACAAACTAGAATTGAAAAGATACAACACCTCTCAATGTGGCAATTTCTTTACATACAAAATAGTAAATACTTTGAATAGACTCCCAGTGGATGTAGTAATCAGTAACACAGTAAACGAGTTCAAGAATAAGTTAGACAAGATCATAAGAACTCTAAATGTTTAAACAAAATCGCTCTACCAAAGAGCAAAAGGAGTCTCCGCGGATGGACTAAAAAGTCTTTGAGACATCCACAACCCCTGTAACTCCTTGTAACACTAACACACACGCACACACACACACACACTCTCTCTCTCTCTCTCTGGCCCGGCACATTGATGAAGTGAGAGAGGTTGAGAGATGCGATGAAGGGGTGGGCGATGGTAGAGGGGGGAGGTTTGCTTTACAACCCCGGGGGCGGTTTCGAAATTTCGAACACAGTAGGTTTAACCTGCCGCTAAGACCAGCTCTGAGCATCCAGACTACGACTGGACCACTATTAACTCATTTACATTTTCATATTTCTGCTTTTCTCTCATGCTTAAACCTTCCATTCAAACTCTCAACATTAAAAAAAAAATCATATACTTAGATACGATGGGTATTTATAACTAGCCTATACACATATAGACATTAAGGAGATGACAACTAATGCGTCAGAGCAAAGGCTTTGGAACCTATAAATAACGCTAGGAACTCGCTCACAGGTTTCGAGAGACTAGGACAGAAGAATCCCATGGTGACAGGGGATGCAAGAATGGAATAGTGCTATTAGTGCCAAGCAAAGCATATTCCTAACATGTAATAGCTGATCACTCACTGTGATTGACCTAGCGAAATAGGCTCAACTGCCCATGAGGTTGACATAGCTTTCCTGCCTTGTTGCTGTCCTGGCCAACTAAAAAACCAGTTGCTGCATCTTGGTAATACTCAGTAGTACCTAAGGGCTCGGCCAGACCAAGCACGATGAGCGGCGAGGTTAGCGGCATGACTCGGCGGCAAGCCAGCAACAAAATGTTGGGTGGCCACAAACACCGGAACCGCCACACCTCTCTTGCCTCACTCCCAGCTGATAGCCTTCCTCGTAAACATGACGATGGTGTTTGAGTAAGAAATTACGGTGCTACTATAGCGAGAGGTCTACCGCCATATGTCGCCTACCCAGGTGGAGGGTGAGGTCTACCGCGTGACCAGCGTCCCAGAGAACCGCACCTAACCATCGAATATGTGAACTGCCCAAATCCATCAAAAACGTGACCTGTCCATAGAAAAGGAAGCAAATGGAGCTCCTAAATCAGTTTTTCCCTCGGCCTAAAAGAGATATCAATTGAGCGATCGTGGTTGGAAGCTAAAACGATAATTCTGAAGAGAATGCGAGGTGTTGGTCGTCAGCTGTTCCAGTCTCATCTTGATAATTTTTGCTGGAAGGTGATGAGAAAAAAAAATCCAATGATCTATTTGTGTCATTCTTAGAAGATGTACGAAGTGTGTATCGCTAGATTAACCTGTTTGATGTACGAAGAGTGTATCGCTAGAATAAATGTATGGAAATATATGATAACCTGTTTGATGTACGAAGAGTGTATCGCTAGAATAAATGTATGGAAATATATGATACCATGTCTGATGTACGAAGAGTGTATCGCTAGAATAAATGTATGGAAATATATGATAACCTGTTTGATGTACGAAGAGTGTATCGCTAGAATAAATGTATGGAAATATATGATACCATGTCTGATGTACGAAGTGTATCGCTAGAATAAATGTATGGAAATATATGATAACATGTTTGATGTACGAAGTGTATCGCTAGAATAATATATGGAAATATATAATAACATGTTTATTTTTACCTTTATTCCTTTTTTTAATGTAATTAGAAATCCAATTATCTATGTAAGTTATTTCTAAGATATGTTGAAATTGAGTGTTTATTGCTTAAACAAATGTATGAAATGTGTTTTATCTATGAGGGACGAATAACTCATCAGTAGACGTCACTCTATAGTGCTAACGGGAGGTAGATCTCACGCTATAGAGTGGTAGACCTCACGCTATAGTAGCACCGAAATTACTTCCGATTGGAAATCGTTATTTTAATCTGAACTATAAATTACACAAGAGTCTGGATTCACGATTTTAATAAACACAGAAGGGAAAATAAGTTAATTTTGAAATTAATGTTGCCAGTCTCGTTTGTACGACGACAGATTTAAAGAATATCTGCATATTTCACTAGTCTTTTGATTCTTTGATGACAACATCCTTCCTGGATTCAGGCTCAAAAAACAAACGTCAAACTATAGACAACCCCAATCTCTCTCTTACCAGCTATTATAATTGCTTCAAATATGATAAAGTTCACGAAAAATCATTGTCCCTTCCATTCCAGAATTAACTAGCACTTGCATAAGATATATTGTTTAAATGTGCATACGATTCTTTTCACATTTGGAATCTCTCTCTCTCTCTCTCTCTCTCTCTCTCTCTCTCTCATATATATATATATATATATATATATATATATATATAAATGGTGATTAATAGGTTGCAAAGCACAAAAAAGGCGTAAGCCTACGCACTATTTTATTACCATCCATTTGCAGATGATTGCCATTACTTCCATTTATTCAATTATTTTTGCTCTCCGAAACACTTCCCAATAAATTACTGATTAGTAATGGCTGGAAAGGGACAATTGAACGCGTACCCCTTCAGGAACTGATGAAAAATGACGTAATCTTGGGTGAAGACGATCGAGCCGCCGCGATTTTTTAAAACATGAAACATAGTCTGGCAGCAACTGCAGTGGCTTGAGGCTTCCCGCGCCTCCTATCTGGCCACCTACATAAGATACCTAAGGTTTCAATTTTCTGCGGGAACCTCTTGCCGCTAACCTCGCCGCTAGCCGCGCTTGGTCTGGCCGGGCCCCAAGAGTCTGGCTGCTCTTGGATGTCCAGAAATCCCAGTAATCGCTAGCCTTCCACTGTCAATCCTGGCGAGAAAACATGCTTCTGCTCAGTTGGGGACAGCCCAACATTGAGGAGACTTGACTGTTGGTTTGTGAGCACTTATGGGAGGTTATGGATAAAAAAGATGGAAAGTCACCCAGAATTAAGCGGATGCGGCAGCAGATGGGTAACTATCGGCCACCCTTCCCCACCCCCGCCTTTTTATGCTAATGGTCACAAAGCTAATAATTATAGAAGTTATTAGCCGAGATTTCCAAATATACACATTAGACAATATCACAGAGAAATTAATCATGAGTCAGAAACTTAATTTAAAGCACAAATGTGCAAAATGCCATATAAACAAATGGCGCATTGACTTCACAGAAGGGTGCTTGACAAACCTGCACCGTAATAGTGTATGCCTGTTCTGTCAGCAAGAACAAGAAATAGAGGAATTGAAAAATGAAAACCAAAAACTAAGAAAACAATTGATAGAAGTCATGTCCAAGTTTCAACAGTTAGAAATAAAGAACAAAGAAGTCATAGATGATGTGTTAGAAAATGGGAACATCCAAGAAATACAAAATAACGTAAAATCAAGGATAGAACGTAGAAGAAATACAGTAATAAAAAAAACAGATTTTATGAAACTTACTAGAGAAGGAGTAGCTTTGGCCAAGAAGACTATACAACAGCCTAGAAATATAACTACAGTACTACCAAAAACAGATTCACCCATATAGCAAAGGGAGAGGAAGACAAGACGTTATTAATTGGGGACTCTATGGTTCACTTACATGAACCATATATTTTTCCAACTGGTTATCTTGCGTTTATTTTGAATTTCTGACCATTATCATTGCAGCAAATCACTCGTTTTTATGCATTTCCTTACCCAAAAAATCCTGGTTTCCCACTGGAGTCTGCCATAATTGTCTTTTTCTGGGCTCCAGCTGTGCCGCTCCGTGAAATGCTCCTTTAGCATCATTTTTAAGGTATATAACTGCTATGTATTACCAGAGAAAAAAGTTGCATAGGAATGCCAGGGATGAACCCAACTCGCTCACCTAAATAGGTGTCGGTATAAGTAACTGGGGCGTGAAAACCACAACCAGAGGTCTCGTGCCATTTAGATATCTCCTCTTCAAATATCCCCGTTACAACGAGGTACCGTTCTACAACCGCTATTGAATACTACTACCACCATCTCCACCCACGCCAACTACGTCACTCCTTTCATAGCAACTGCGGTGTTCACTTGTGCGTTCCCTTGCTTGTGATCTTTGTTGTTTTGGTGATTTTTTGGTTCGAGATGTCGGATGTTCAAGCTTCCTCCTCCAAGTTAAGAACTAGAACTATGGATTTTGAGTTTTGGGGGTAGCGATGCCCTTATTATTCTTTATTTTAAGTGTTAACATATTCCCAGGTCGGGAGTCCCGACTCACGACGCCATGCTTGGTCTCGCTACCTCCACATCTCGTTCTTGACGTTTTGCAATTGGTCTCCCATACTAATTGTAACTCGTTTTGAACCTTTTTGCCTTTACTCAATTCCGTGTCACATTACGCGATGCTTTATTCAGCTTTCGTGAAATCATTTTTACGGGAACGTATTTATATCTCAGGTCATGGGCTTGCTTGCTACCCTTCTAGGCCGTGTGCCTTGAAGGCAGTTTTGCACCGCGTCTTGGTGCCTTTCATGCTAGGATTGTTGCTCTTATTCATTCCTTTTACCTTTATAAGAGTTGAGTCCTGTTTTTGGTTGGAGAGGGACTCCAGGTTTACAGTTATTTTACGTATTTATTCTACTGATCGGCACCTTACCCGATCGAGCCTTTGTGTCGTAGTCCCCCCATCCAGTTCGGTACATACCCGAGCCTGGTGGGCTAGGCCTACTTCCCTCATTCTTTTGTTCTGTTGTTCTCCTGCGTCCCTCTCTTACCGAGTCATTTTAGCTTTATTTAGCTTTATTCTGGATGCCACATAACCTAGTTATATTCCTGTTTCATTTATTTTTACCAGTTAGTTATGATCATTCGTGTATGTTGGTATCGCATGGATCTGTGTTGGCTAGGTTGGTATTCCTGTCGACTCGCAGACGCACGTGACCACCTCGTAACCCTCCCTTGGCTTGTTCTCGCTGTTTCCCCCCCTGTGGAGCATCACCCCCACATGCCCTCATCCCTCTCCTGGGATACCTCTGTTTTTCCCCCCACACCGTCATCCCTCCCGGGATACCTCATGTCTCCTTGAGACTTCGGATCAGATGTTTGTTTTGGTCGAGTATGCTCGTCCCCCCCCCCCCCTCATCCCCCCTCCGGGATATTTCATGACTCCCTTTAAGAGTTGAGCCGAGAACAGCTGCTGGGGTCTTAGCCAAGTTTCCCCAATTTCCATGCTTTGTCGTAGCCGTGTTCTCCCCGACCGCTCTGATTGGCCCTTGGGAGTCCAGGAAGATTGCGGGTTGTGTGTCAGGTTCTCTTCAGCGTGATTCCTCGTTAAGTAACGTAACATGATTTTATTACCTACTACCGCGTAGGCCTGTATCAGTTGGAACCTTCTTGTTTGTTTTGTTATTGCATTGTCAGTTATGACCCCCCGGTCTAACTCAGTTGTCTCCCGGAGCCAACGGGGAAAAATGACAAATTCGGAGATAATTTGTATTTTTCCTAACCATACAAACCTTAGCTATTTACATTGGGTTTACCTTTCGGCGTAGCTGAAATGACGAGCCAATAGTTTTTAACGAGGGTTAACTACCCCCGCACTAGTTAGTGGGGGTAGGAGAAGGGGTAGCTTGCTACACCTCCCCCCCACAAACAGGTGATTTGCTTCACTTCACTTAGAGGTAGGACTTGACTTGGGGGACAGGGCTGGCGGGCAAATATGTGTAAATAGCTAGGGTTTTTATGGTTAGGAAAAATATAAATTATCTCCGAATTTGTCATTTGTTCCGTAACCGAAATACATACCAAGCTATTTACATTGGGTGACTTACCCCTTAGGAAGGGTGGAAAGTCCCCAGCCTTACTGACTTTGGCTTTGCCCCTGACGTCATGTGCCCTAGGGCGACGTGACGGAGGAGGGTCTGGATTCAAGGCGTGGTAGATAACCCTTTGAATCCAAGCCGAGATGGTATTCCTGGTGACCCTCCTCTTCGTCCTGCCTGTGCTTACAAACAATGCCCGCACTTGGGGACGACCTGCAGCTGTTCTCTTCAAGTAATACCTCAGACACCTCACTGGACATAGTAGCAGCTGGTCTGGGTCATTTGTTACAGAACGGAGACTTGCGATCATGAAAGAGTCGAACCGTGGATCCGGCACTCCAGGATTCTGAGTCAAGGCAACAAACTCAGGGACGAACCTGAACGTTACCTCCCCCCATCCCCTTGAATGGGCGATGTTGTACGAGAAACCATGAAGTTCACTAACTCGCTCGGCCGAAGCCAAAGCGAGAAGGAAAGCTGTCTTCCAAGACATGTAGCGATCAGAGGCCTGGCGTAATGGTTCGAAGAGAGGTCTCTTAAGAGCCCTGAGAACCAGAAGCACGTTCCATGGAGGAGGTCTCACTTCTAACTGGGGGCAGGTAAGCTCATAGCTACGAATGAGTAGAGAGAGTTCTAGCGAGGAAGAAATGTCCACACCTTTCAGCCTGAAAGCCAAGTTTAAGGCTGAGCGATAGCCTTTCACTGCCGTGACAGAAAGGCGCATTTCCTCCAGCAGATATACGAGGAACTCCGCTATTGCTGGAATAGTGGCATCGAGTGGAGAGATACCCCTCCCATGACACCAACCACAAAAGACTCTCCACTTTGTCTAGTAGACTCCCTCAGAGGACTTTCGCAGGTGCCGAGACATTCTCTCCGCAACCTGTTGCGAAAAGCCTCTCTCCGTGAGGAGACGCTGGACAGTCTCCAGGCATGAAGCCGAAGCGAGGCCACGGCCTTGTGAGGGATGTTGGAGTGGGGTTGTCTGAGTAGCTCGTGTCGTGGGGGAAGTTCTCTCGGGAGCTCCATCAGGAGCTGTAGAAGGTCCGGGAACCATTCCGCGTGATGCCATAGCGGAGCTATCAGAGTCATCGAACAGTTGACGATAGTCTGGTCCTGTTGAGCACCCTTCTCATCAGACAGAACGGTGGGAAGGCGTACACGTCGATGTTGTCCCAACGTTGCTGGAAAGCATCTTGCCAGAGAGCCTTGGGGTCCGGGACTGGGGAGCAGTACAGAAGCAGCTTGAAATTCAACGCTGTCGCGAACAGGTCCACGGTTGGGGAACCCCACAAAGTCAAGACTTTGTTGGCTATCTGAGGATCCAAAGACCACTCGGTACTCACTATCTGTGAAGCCATGCTCAGACTGTCGGCGAGCACATTCCTCTTGCCAGGAATGAAGCGAGGTGATAGTGTTATCGAGTGGGCTTCGGTCCACCTCAGAATCTCTACTGCAAGATGGGATAGCTACTGCGAAAAAGTACCCCCCTGCTTGTTGATATAAGCCACTACCGTGGTGTTGTCGCTCATCACCACCACGGAGTGACCCGCCAGGGTCCGTTGGAACTGTTGAAGAGCCAGAAAGACGGCCTTCAACTCTAGCAGGTTGATGTGTAGGTACTTTTCTGATTCTGATCAAAGGCCTGAGATCCTCTGGTTCAGAACGTGCGCCCCCCACCCTTCTTTTGACGCGTCCGAAAACAGTGTCAATTTCGGGGGGGAGGATGAGAAGATCCACTCCCTTTCGCAGGTTCTCGTCGACCAGCCACCACCGCAGGTCCGTCCGTTCCAAAGATCCTATCGGGACCTGTACGTCCGGGGAATCGGATCCTTGATTCCATCGGGACTTGAGCCGCCACTGCAGGGATCTCATCCTGAGGCGGCCGTTTGGAACCAGACGAGCCAGGGAGGACAGGTGTCCTAAGAGACCCAACCACGATTGGGCGGGAAGCTCCTCTCGCCTGAGGAAGGGTTCCCCCACCCTCCTCAGCCTTGCTATCCTGCCGTCTGATGGAAAGGCTTTGTGGAGATTGGTGTCTAACAACATACCTAGATAAACCAGTCCTTGGAACGGCTGCAGAGAGGACTTCTCAAGGTTTACCATGATCCCAAGATCCTGGCAAAGACCCAGAAGCCTGTCTTGGTGTCGAAGAAGGGTCGACTCCGAGTCTGCCAGGATCAGCCAGTCGTCCAGATAACGAAGGAGACGGATGCCGTTCCTGTGCGCCCAAGATGAAATCAGGGTGAACACTCTGATGAACACCTGAGGTGCTGTGGAGAGACCGAAACACAGCACCTTGAACTGGTAGGTCTTGTCGTCTAGGCTGAATCTCAGGTACTTCCTGGAAGACGGATGGATTGGGATCTGGAAGTACGCGTCCTTTAGATCCAGTGTGCACATGAAGTCTTGAGGTCTCACCGCAAGTCTGACCGTGTCCGCTGTCTCCATGCTGAATGAAGTTTGCTTGACAAACCCGTTCAGAGCTGAGAGGTCGATGACAGGTCTCCAGCCTCCGGACACCTTCTTTACAAGAAAGAGTCGACTGAAGAAGCCTGGGGAGCCGTCGACAACCTCCTGGAGAGCATCCTTCTTGAGCATGGTCTCGACTTCTGCCCGAAGGGCTAGCCCCTTTACCGATCCCATGGCATAGGAGCTCAACGAAGACTGGATTCGATGTCAGGGGAGGTTGAGATGTTATGAACGGGACGCGATACCCTTGGCTGATCACAGAAATCGTCCAAGCATCAGCCCCGTGTTGCTGCTACCTGTGCACGCAACGTCGAAGGCATCCCCCTACAGGTGGACACACGGGGGGACTGCCACTCCTAGTGTTTGCGGCCGCGGCCGCTCCCTCTAGGAGTCTTGCCTCCCCTGGAGGACTTACCGCCCCTCTTGACCTTGGCTGGAAAGGGCTAGGCTTAGACACCACTTTCTTAGCTGCCGGTGCCTGCTTTGGTGTCTTGCGAGGCTGTTGCTGGTGTTGCTGCGGAGCTGGAGGCTTATAGGGCCAAGCTGTAAGGGCCCTATGGAGGAGGGAGTCCTGGCTAGACTTCCTCCATCTCTCAGCCGTTCGTTCCATATCCAGGGGCTCCAACAGATTCTCCCCAAGGAGGGAAGCATGTCTGAGCCTACAGACATCCATGGGGGGTACCTTTGGGTGGAACTTCTCGGTCACCGCATCACGCCGCTTCAATACCAAGTTGGCCCACAGGGTGGTAACCTGATGTGCCAGGAACTCGATGGAGCGGGTGCCCGATAGTAAGAAGGTCTCCAGGGCCTTCCTTTTAGTCTCCTTAGACAAGTCCTCGGAGCGGAATAGGATGCCCAGAGGCCCTAGCCATATATCCAGCCACGAAGTGGCCTGCATGGCGCACTTCGCGACCTTCTCATGGCTCAGGATCTCCGACGCCGAGAACGTCACCTGCTGGGCGGAGAGCTTCTCGAGAGGAACTCCCTTAGCAAGCTCTTCTACGGAATGATGGAGAGGAAGAGCGAGACTAGACTCCCCCAAGATCTCTAAAATACCTCCTCTGCTGGAGACGAGGAGGTGGGAGGAGTTTGTTCCCGGCAGAGGAACGACTGGAGGAACCAAGAGTTGCGAGTTGGGCATTGGCCCTGGCTCTGGCACTCTTCAACCCCCGAGACCAGGGCAGAGCCGCACTGGTCTAAGGGGGCTTCTGAATATCGAACACCTGGTCCAGGACTGTGTCCTTGCCTTCTCGGGGGACGATCACGGGGTTGAGTTGCCTCATCAGGCTCAGGACCTGCCAGAAGGCATGCTCAAACTCCTGCTGGTCTCCTCCTTGCAGACTGGCAGCTAAGTCTCCCGTCCCCGGAATCTCTTCCTGGGGAGATGCGTGGACGTTCTCCCGGGGCGCAGCTGGTTCCTGGCGAATCCTAGAAGACGACTTCGGGATTGTCTTGGAGTCCTTGGGTTCCCTCCTGGGCGGGATACACGACCCCAACAAAGAGGTTCGGAAAGCGCCCTCCGCGCGAGACGATTCTCCTCCATGAGGAGACGACTCCCCCTTTGGTGCCGAGGGGGAGACCATCACCTCACTGGATTCACCCGAGGACGGAAAAGCCTCGTCCTCGGGAGAAGGAGAAAGCGTCTGCGAAGGGGATGGAGCCTTCCTGACAGACCTCTTAGGAACCAGCTTCTCCCTGGGGGAAGTCACCACAAAGTCCACTCCTCTCCTTCTCTTCAGCGGGGGCGAGGCAGCCGTTGGCTTGTGTCCTTGATCGGCGAGTGCCGGCTTCATAGCCTTCACTAACGCCCGCATCAGAGGACCAAACCAAGTCTGCCGAGACACGGACACAGAGTCCGAAATCCCCGCTGGAGGGAAGGGGATCGGGCGATCCTTCGGAGTGGACACCACTGGACCTGCCTGAGAAGGAAGGGGGGAAGAAAGTTGTACTGACCTCTCTGAAGTGTCTTCCCTATCCTGCACAAGAGTCCTGCACTTTGGCGGAGGCGATCCTGAGTGCGGTCTGGCGACACGCGTCCCTGCTGCTGTCGCGGGCTGCGAAATCCGACATGAACAGCGATCACACGCAGGCGAGCAGTTGCGCGGGCGCGCAGGTGAGTGGGCGCGAGGGCGCACAGGCGAACGAGCACGTGGGCGAGCTGGTGAACGAGCGCGTTGGCGCGTCGGCAAGGGAGCGTGTTGACGCGTGGGCGAACGAGATCGCTCCGACGACCGCTGACACTGCAGAAGGGCGCGTAGGGGAACCCTGACGGGCAAGGGAAGAATCCCTTTGCCCCGAAGGGACCGTTGCCCGTCGGGTGACGAGGTCAGGCTGCTGGACATCTGCACCAGAAGCTGACGGTCTGGAAGGTGTAGGAGACCGATCCCCAGAGAGGTCTAAGGAAGCTGGAGCTGCAGGCTGCTTACGGCGAGGAGAGTCCCTCACAGAGGAAGGAGGCGAAGATTCAAAAAGGAGCCTCTTAGCACCCTTATAGGGAGACGGGAGGCCCTTGCGGAGCAGCGGACGGTGAGCCTTACGGCGAAGGCGGCCACGAGGAAGATCGTCAGGACCATCAGTCCTCCGAAGGGGAGTCACAGTCAAAGCACTCCCCTTAGAGGGAGGCTTGGCAGCAGAAGAGCCCGCGGGACTCCCTTCCCCCTTCGAAGGATGTACGGAAGGGGGAGGAGAGCCGTCAGCACCATCATCCACAACAGTACCTGCAGAGGATTGACCCGACCCCTCGGAAGCCTCTGTCACCACGACGTCGACGATAGACAGAGGATCTACCTCTGCTATCACTGGCGACTGCTTAACAGCGGCCCCTAACTGGACAAGGTCAATCAGGGCTACCCTGGAGGGCAGGCCCTTAAGCCCCAGGGAAGCCAAAATCTGAAAAAGATCATCATTAGACAAGGATTCATTAGCAACAACCTCCCCCGGAGGAGGAGGAGGAACCGCCCCGCTATGGGAGGCGACGCCCTCTCCCCCAAACCAAGGTCGGGAAACAGAACTAGGGCCTGCGCTCCCACTCGGCAGTCTCTCCTTAGGAGCCGAACGAGGGGGAGCTTCGGAGGAGGTTTGGGCGGCAAAAGGACAGTCCCGAGAGCCTTCCTCCTTCAAGGCAACCCCGGAAGGAGAACGGTCTCTCTTGGACTTCTTACGCCGGCGGCCAAACCTCTCCCACTGGGAGGCAGACCACTCCCTGCACTCACTACACGTATTCTCTTTATCACACCGTTGGCCTTGACACTGCGGGCAAAGGGTGTGAGGATCTGTGTCCACCGCAGACATAAAAGTACCGCAAGGGCGGCCGGCAATACCAGGGCACTTGTGCATAGTGAACAATAAAGGGTGAGGCCAACTTCAAAACACACACAACAAACTGGAAGAAAAAGCAAAAAAAGATTAAGGCTGTCAACAAGGACGATGGACAGACACGTCTGTTCATCGCCGGAGCCAAAGGTGAAGTGAAGCAAATCACCGGTGTGTGGGGGGGGAGGGGTAGCAAGCTACCCCTTCCCCTATCCCTGCTAACTAGCGCGGGGGTAGTTAACCCTCATTAAAAACTATTGGCTCGTCATTTCAGCTACGCCGAAAGGTAAACCCAATGTAAATAGCGTGGTTTGTATTTCGGTTACGGAACAAATGCTAATTTCAACAGTCTTAATTTTTACGTATATACATCCCTGGCTCTGACAGGATAGTATATCCCCCTTTTGACGATATTATTATCTTTGGATGATCATAATTTAATTCATTGTTTATACTGGTATTAATTAGTTTTATTCATAGTATATTACCCCGGTATCCACTCCGGTTAATTTATTCATAGTATGTTATGCCGGTATCCACCCCGGTTAATTTTAAGTTCCCGGGGCCCCCGGCAATCCCCTCAGGATATTCACGTACTATGGGATACTTATGTATCTTTTCTCTTACAGATGGTCCGGTGTCAGATGACAGCTTGTGCGGCCGTGTTGCAGCAGGCATGTGGACATGGGGTCTGCCGGTCCCATGCCTCGTGTGCTGTCCAAGTCGGCGACCTCCTAGTGTGGCACCCGGACAATTGTGAGGTCTGCTACGGTCTCGTATCCGTGCTTACCGCTGATTCGGTAGGTGTTCTCGTCGATCTACTCTATATTTAAACCTTGGACCTAATCTAACTTAGATTTTTTCCTTTTCCTTCTCCTTGAAGTATATCCGAGTGAGTTCTGATAATTAGTTATTATACTGTATAGATACTATTTTTGCGACGTTGGACTTAGAATATTAGTAACGGAATATTCTCTTTCAAAGCTCGCAGTCTTCCAAGAGTTCCGCCCAGTCAACCCTTAAGATCTGGGTTGGCGGGTTCGCCCAGAATGTTAAGGCTAAGCAGCCTTATGTGCTCTCTGAGGAGATGTGCACGCTCATCTACCCCAATGCGAAGATGTCATTAGCGGTCCCCAAGGAAGTGGCGGACCCCATCATCACCTCCATTACCGAATCCTTACTCCTGTCGGAGGACCAGGAAGGACTGGGGGACACGGTCCTGGAAGATGTAGCGGCCATGAACTTAGATCTAGAGCCCATGGCGTTGGACGAACCAGACCTAGGTAGGGAGGTATGTGAGGCAGGTGGTACACGGTCTAAGATTCCTACCCTTAGTCCGTCTTTGTCTACTTCCGTTTCTTCCTTTCAGGGGTTTACTGGGAAGCACGTGGCTGGGGTCAGGCCATGCCAAGTAGTCCTTAAAGTCAAGCAAATTCGAAAGACCCTATCGAAGACTCCCAGGTCTTCCAAATTGCCCAAACCGGCTAAGGCTTCATCTTCGAGAACCCCTAAGGTTTCAAATGTAGCGACTTCTTCCTCCCTTGGGTCGAGAGCGATGAGTAACTCGATATCCAAGACCCCGGAAGCCTCCTTCGACCCGGCGGCCTTTTCGAGCCAATTGATGGAACAGATTGGTTCTTTTATGGGCGCCCTCACAGAGAGGATGCAGAACCAGGAGAATCTCATGGAGAATCTCCTGCATTCCGGACTGCCTCTGCAACAACAATATGTTATCCTGGATGCCTCTAAACTCCCAGAATTTGTTAAAAGCAATCCGTGGAGAATGGCTCTCCATTCTCCCTTCAAAGATGGCATGTTAACCATCGAAGGATGTGGCACCCGGGCAGTAGAAGATTTTGAATTCTACCCGCCGGGTCTCCAATGCCCCTTCCCCGGATTTGAGCGCTTAACTGAGGAAGCGCTAGTAAGGCTGGATAAGGTCCCGAAGGAGACTGTTATATACCCCAAGGAACAGGCACAGTCTGCCTGGGTCCAGACTCTCAACGAGTGGGAGTGTGTCAACACTATGTTGACACCTCACAAGAGCTCGTACACAATGTTCGTGGTAGAGGAGCGAACCCCGACGCCTTGTACCACGAAGATGACGGACCTGGCACATCAAGCTGTAAACGAGGACAAACCGTTGCCACAACTACGGGAAACGGATCTGACTTCCCTCCTCTTTCCGGGGGATCACGATTGCTGGACTAACGCCCCAGCAACGTTTACGGCAGTTAAGTTGAGCGCCGACTGTGCCTCTACACAGTTCAGCGAACGGCTTCCTAGACTCCCAGATTCCCTGATAAGACGAGTTCGAGGCTCGTACACGCCTGAGTAGGTCCATCAACTCGGCTACAATGGCGGAAATGTCCTCCTTAGTTTACGAGGACGAACCTCTCTTCAAGATTTTGACTAAGTCGTTGCTTCAGACATTGCTGTCGGACGCATACGACTTCATCCTGGCCAGACGTAGATGCCGGAAGCACGTCCTGGCTGAGGCGTCTATCAGACATGAGCCTAACAAGCTCATCAAAGACCCAATCTGGGGCCCGGACTTGTTCCCCGAGGACATGGTGAATAACGTCCTTAGTGAGGCTGCGAGGGTTAACCAGAGCCTCAAGGTTCGGTGGGGTCTCATCCCCAAGCGTAAATTCGAACCCTCTAGTACCCAACTTAGGGGCAGGAAGAGATTGAGGCCTTTCCAGTCATTCCAAGGCCATCAGTCCCAACAAGTGGTCCAGACCATCCCGGTGGCACAGGGGAGTCGACCCTCAACATCTAAAGCGCAGCCCCAACAGCAATACGTGTTGGTCCCGCAAGCTCAAGTCGCATCTACCTCCTATACAACTTCCCCAGCATTTAACCCTACCTTTGAGACACAGGGCGTATTCCAAAGTTACAAACACACCAGGGGTAGCTGGGCTAGAGGGACCTTTTGCAACAGAGGTAGCGGAAGAGTCTACTCTAGAGGCAAAGGATTCCGCACAGCCCGGGGAGGTAAATCTGCTGCAAACCATTGAAACTCCTCAGGTAGGGGAAAGGTTGTACCTATTTCAGACCCGTTGGACATTTAGCAATTGGGCTTTCAGCATAATTTCCAAAGGTCTGGGGTGGAGTTGGGTAGAAGGGCCCCCTCCACCAACCAGTTTTCATCAACATCCAACGGAAGAACTAGTCCTGTATGCGGAAGATCTGTTACAAAAGAAAGCAATAAAGGAGGTAAAACACTTGAAATTTCAAGGTCGCTTGTTCAGCGTGCCAAAGAAAGACTCAGACAAGCGAAGAGTAATCTTGGACCTGTCTCATCTGAATTCTTATATTCAATGCGACAAGTTCCATGTGCTTACCGTCTCTCAGGTGCGGACCTTACTTCCCCGTAGGGACGTCACCACTTCTATCGATCTTACAAACGCTTACTATCACGTTCCGATAGCAAGGCACTTTCGTCCGTTTCTCGATTTCAAGTTAGGCAACCAGGCATATGCTTTCAAAGTAATGCCATTCAGACTAAACATAGCACCCAGGATATTCACCAAACTGGCAGAAACAGTAATCCAAGAATTACGAACCCAAGGAATCCAAATAGTAGCTTACCTAGACAACTGGCTCATTTGGTCAAACAGCGTCGAAAACTGGCGGATGACAACAAACAAAGTGCTAAAGTTCCTCCAATATTTAGGTTTTCAGATCAACTTTGCGAAATCACGGCTGGTCCCGGAGACGAAGTTTCAATGACTAGGGCTACAATGGGATCTGCGCACACACACCCTGTGTCTCCCGTTAGCCAAGAGGAAAGAAATAGCAAAGAATACAAAGAGTTTTCTCAAGGACAAATTGACGTCCAGGAGAAATCAAGAGAAAATCCTAGGTGTCCTCCAGTTCGCTTCAGTAACAGACATACAGTAGTTCTGAAGGCCAGACTGAAGGATATAAATCGAGTATGGCGTTCCAAAGCGAACAACAAATGTCGAGACAAGATAGCTCAAATCCCGCCTATTCTGAGGAAGAGACTTCAGCCATGGACGAAAGCCAAAAACCTGGCAAAATCCGTTCCGTTAAAATTTCCACCTCCAAAACTGGTCGTTCACACAGACGCCTCTTTAGCCGGCGGGGGGGTACTCCCAGTACAGAAAGGCCCAGGGACTATGGTCGATAACACTTCGCAAATTTCACATCAATGTCCTAGAAGCCATGGCAGTGCTCTTGCTCTTGACCCTAAAGAAGCTTGCTCCAGCCAAGAAGCAACATATCAGGTTAGTTCTAGACAGCGAAGTTATAGTCCACTGTATAAACAGAGGAGGTTCCAAGTCAGGTCACATAAACCATGTGTTGACAGCAATATTCTCCATGGCAGCAGTGAACCATTGGCATCTGTCAGCGGTTCAGCTAGCGGGAATACAAAATGTAGTGGCAGACGCACTTTCGAGAACAACTCCGCTAGAGTCGGAGTGGTCGTTGGACCAGAAGTCATTCAAGTGGGTTCTATCTCAGGTTCCGGGTCTCCAAGTGGACCTGTTTGCAACAGAGTCCAACCACAAACTAAAGTGCTATGTAGCCCCCAACCTGGATCCTCGGGCCTTCGCCACAGACCCAATGTCATTGGACTGGAACACTTGGGAGAAAATTTACTTATTCCCACCAATAAATCTGTTAATGAAGGTCCTAGACAAACTCAGGACTTTCAGAGGCCAAGTGGCTCTAGTAGCCACCAACTGGCCCAAGAGCAACTGGTTCCCCTTCTGGTGGAACTGGGTCTCCGCCCTCAACAGATCCCCAATCCAATACTAACATAAGTAGTACAAACTCGCAGTGTGTTAGCTTCCTCAAGAATTCAGAGTGCGCTAACTTTATGGACTTTATGAAACAAACCTCAGGGACAAACCTGAATGTTGCCTCCCCATATCCCCCTGAATGGGCGCAGTCGTATGAGAGACCATGTGACTCACTTGGCTGAGGATAAGGCTAGCAGGAACACTGTCTAACCAGTAAGGTGGTGATCTGGGGCCTTACGTAGTGGTTCGTCAGGGGGTCTCTATAGAGACTTGAGGACTTGAACCACGCCCCAAGGAGGAGGTCTCACCTTCGACTGAGGGCAGGAGAGGACAAGGCTTCGTATGAGAAGGAAGAGTTCCAGCGAGGGAGAAATGTCTATCCCTAGAGCCTGGAGGCAAGACCTAAGGCTGAAGGATAGCCTTTCACAGCCGAAACTAAAAGGCACTTTTCATCCCGCAATCCCACGAGGAGCTCCGCTATTGCTGGAAGCGGCATCGTGTGGAGGGATACCCACTCCACGACACCGACCACAGAAACTCGCCCCTTCGTCTGGGAGACTACTGTGGAAGATTTGCGCAGGTGTCCAGGCCTCCTTTTCGCAACTTGTTACGAAAATCCTCTCTCTTTGAGGAGATGCTGGATAGTCTCCCAGCGGGAAGTTGGAGCAAGCTACGGCTTTGCGGAGGACGATGACGTGGGCATATCGGAGCCCGCGTGAACAGTCCTTGCGCTTCCGCGCATATGAAGATCGCCGGTACTTGCGCGTGAAATACCGTGGGCGATAGCGTGGGAAGCCAACCCATGCGCGGACGATCTCGGTGACAAAAGATCGCCGGTGCTTGCGCCGTCGGCGATTGCGTGTGGGAAACCCTCCCACACGCGGAAGAAATAACGCTGACGATCTTCGGCGCCTACGCGTGTATGAAGATCGTCGGCGCTAGCGCGAGAGAAGATCGTAAGAGACAGTGAGCGGGAAACCATTGGTGCCTGCGCGCGTACGATCTCCAACCATGTAGGACAATCTTTGGCGCTCACGCGCGTGCGAAGATTGTCAGCGCTAGTGCGCGAGAGAAGATCGTCGGCGATCGCGCGCTGGAAAACCCTCGGTGCCCGCGCGCGGACGATCTACGATTTCCCGCGCACGGACAATCCGTAATAATCGCGCGCGGGCCATCATCCCACCTGTGTACGAGCAGAAAAAACACCCGAGGACGAGCGAGGAACCACGCGTAGATGATCCGCGATAATCGCGTGAGCCTCAATAGTCGCGCGCGGGAAACCATTCCGCGCACAGAACGATCTTCGGCGCTTACGCGCACTATGAAAATCGACGGTGCTTGCGCGCCTAGCGCCGGATCCGAAGATCGCCGGCTAACGGCCGTCTACGATCGCGAGCGGAAAACCGCGCGTGGACGGCCTCGAAGATCGTGCGCGGGAAACTAACCTGCGCGTGGGACGATCTTCGGCGCTTACGCGCGTTATGAAGATCGCCGGTGCTTCCGCTCCTAGCGCGTATCAGAAGATCGTCGGCTAACGATCTTCGACGATCGCGCGCGGAAGGGCCTAGAAGATTGCGAGCGGGAAACCATCCCGCGTGCGGGCGATCTTCAGCGCTTACGCATTAGCGCATATCAGAAGATCGTCAGCTAACGATCTTCGACGATTGCGCGCGGAAAAACCGCGCACGGGAGGGCCTCGAAGATCGCGCGCAAGGTGGTTTCCCGCGCGTGGGCGATCTCCAGCGCTTACGCGCAAGTGAAGATCGTAGGCCCCTGTGTAACAGAAGATCGTCGGATAGCACGCACGCGCGCTTGGTTGAAGGATCAGCTAACTCGTAGATCAGGAACTGGGATGTGTCCCTAAAAGGGAGGGCATCCCCTGAAGAGGACCAGGAGGTCTGCTTCAGAGCCGACGATCAACTGAAGTACTGATAAACACTCCGAGGAGTGGTCTCTGTGAGGAACCTTTCCCGCGAACAGGAGAGGTGTCCTTCGTAGAAGAGACTTAGAGAAAACCGCAGGCTGAACTGCTGGTGAGCGCCTGTGCGCTATCTCAGGAACCCCAACGATGTGCGCAAATGCGCAGGGAACGTTGGTAGCAGCCTAAATGAATTACTGGAACAGGGTGTCTCTGGAAGGCAGTCTCAGGAACAGTAGGAACAGCAGCTGAGTGCCAGCGCGCAAGGGAACGTTAGCGCGCAGGGGATACCTAGCACTTAAGGGACTTACTGTACTCACAGTGTGAGAAAGTCCCTCCTGCCCCGTAGGGAGGAGCCCGTTGGATAACGGGGGGCGTGGGCGCCCAAGGCGCGTCAGCAGTCAGGAACGGATACAGCAGGCAGCAGGCAGCAGGTCTACTGAGGGCACGAGAGACCAAAGGTCTAACGTAGCCTGAGTAGCGAGGCCCCGAGGGGATTAGTTGCAAGACCCCGAAAGGTCAGCGCAACGAGAAACCGAAGTTTCTCCGTCACTAATCACCGAAGTGTAGAAGTGACTAAAGTTACGAGAGCCCGAGGGAACTGTGTAACTAAAGCTCCGAGACCCCGAAGGGTCAGGGAAAAAAGGGAAACCGAAGTTTCCCTGTCACTAAAAACCGAAGTGTTAGTGACTGATCAGCAAGCTGTTGTCAACAGGAACAATCCTCCGAAGAGGAGTCTCTATGAGTGGCCTCTTTCGCGAAAGAGAGTGAGCACTTCGTAGAAGAGACTGGTGATGGGCCCCGAAGGGCCGTGAGATCAGCTGACGTAAACAGGAACAATCTTCCGAAGAGGAGTCTCTGTGAGTGTCTTCTCACGCAAACGGGAGGAGACACTTCGTAGAAGAGACAAAAGGAGCAATCCTCCAAGGAGGAGCCCTTAGTGCGGCCTCCCTCGCGAACGAGAGAGGTGCAGACTGATCTTGCAGCTGCTCAGCCCCTTGAGCATAGCTACAGAAGCGACCGCTCAGCCCCGAGAGCATAATCGCTAGTACCATGGTCCAGCCTTGCAACCGCTCAACCCCTTGAGCAAGTCGCAAGGGCGGTCGCTCAGCCCCAAGAGCATAACCGCCTAAGGACCAGGAAAAAGTAAAAAGGGAAGTTAACTAACTACCCTGGAGGCGAACCTCCTTATCGTTCTAGGATGCACTGAAGAGCTGGCAGTAGTCACGGGGAAACTTCTAAGAGAAGGAAACGCCCCTGACGATTGTCTCGAGAGACGGCGGTGAAGCCGACTCCCCAGGCATAAACAGGACAGCTCTGCTTCGAAGGCACACAACAGGCATGAAGAAACAGCATCGTAAACTGGAAAATAAAAAAGAATAATTATTTAACAGGAATTCCCCCGGGTGAAACTCCGAAGAGAAACCCCGAGGGAAAGAAAACATAAGAACGAAAGAAGGTATGCGGCCCCCCCCCTGGCATGCCCAGGGAGGGGGGGGGCGAAAACTTAACAAAAACCAATTATAACATTATAATTATGCAACTGACTTTGAATGTTCCAAGGATCACTGACCCCCAAGCTAAAAAGTAAAAAACAAAACAATTATATTCATAAAAATAATCGAGACAAATAAAACGAAATAGCGACTCAATCCTGAGAAGCTATCGTAGGCGTAGTACGGAGTAAGAGGTGAACGACCTCATGAGAACGGCCGGTCTCCACGAAGGCAACCATGGTGGCCTAGGAGAGAAAGGCCGTGATCCAGAAAAGATCGTGGTGGCCTGTAAGTTGGCGATCACTCTCGTAGACGTACACAACACACACCGCACAACACCGAAAGCAAAGGAAACATGACAAATTCGGAGATAATTTGTATTTTTCCTAACCATACATACCTTAGCTATTTACATAGGGTATTACTTTCGACATAGCTGAAATAGAGACCCATTATATTTTTAACAAGGGTTAACTACCCCCGCGCTATTTAGCAGGGGTAGGGGAGGGGTAGCTAGCTACCCCTCCCCCCTCACACACTGGTGAACTGACTCACTTCACTTAGAGATAGGACTTGACTTGGGGGGACAGGGCTGGCAGCCAAATATGTGTAAATAGCTAAGGTTTGTATGGTTAGGAAAAATACAAATTATCTCCGAATTTGTCATTTGTTCCGTAACCGAAATACAAACCATGCTATTTACATAGGGTGACTTACCCCTTAGGAAGGGTGGAAAGTCCCCAGCCAGACTGGCTTTGGCTTTACCCGGGGACTCAGAATCCGAGTGAGCTGCACTTCGAGAAAAAGAGTCCCTGCACATCGCAAGTTCCTTGCTCCGCAAGGAGTATGCGGCCTACATAAGCTTGTGTGTGGAGGGATGAAGCGTGACTTGTCCTAGGCAGTCGACCTGAAGACCTTTAGATGGAATTTTGGACTAGGACTTTCCCATTACCACCTCGTCAGGGTATGGGGGACGCGACAGTATTATTTTAATACTAGGAACACAAGGAAGCATGGTTTACCTGCAGATGTTTGAGGTCAGCTATGCAGAGAACCTAGGATGCTGCTTTCCCCAAGAGAGGGGAGAATGAAGAAAGAAGTAAGGGCCAGACATACCTCTTTCAATTATGCAGTCTGACACCTGGTAACAATGCCCCCAACCTTCTGCTACTTGTCCATTAAGGAGCCTGAGGTTAGACCAGCTGTTGTGTAGCCACCACAGGCCGATAGAAAAATGTATCGAGGCTCCTGTGGGTCACGTCCAGCAGGTAGTGGGCTGTGAAGGTCGTCCGACGCTTCCAGACTCCAGTTTGTAGCACCTGCATCACAGAGTAGTTTTCTTGAAGACCAGTGACGTTGCGATGCCTCTGACATCGTGTGCTCTTAGGCTACATGACGGAGGAGGGTCTGGATTCAGGGCGAGATGGATGGTCCTTGAATCCAGGCTGCAAAGGTATTCTTGGTGACCCTCCTCCTCGTCCTTCCTGTGCTCCCAAACAGGGCTTGCACGTGAGGACAAACTGCAGCTGTTCTATAAGATAACACCTCCGACTCCTTACTAGGCATAGTAGGAGAAGGCCTGGGTCATCTGTTACAGAACGGAGACTCGAAATCCTCAAGGAGTCGAACCGAAGGTTTGGGACTCCAAGATCTTGAGTCTAGTAACCGACTCAGGGACGAACCCGAACGTTACCTCTCCCTATCTTCTTGATTGGGCGAAGTCGTACGAGAGACCATGAAGTACACTGATACGCTTGGCCGAAGCCAGAGCGAGCCGGAGCACCGTCTTCTAAGTCAGGTGCCTATCAGATGACTAGCGTAATGGTTCACAGGGAGAAGTCTTAAGATCCCTAATAGCCTGAGCCATGTTCCATGAAGGAGGTCTCACTTCCGACTGGGTGCCGGTAAGTTCGTAGCTTCGTATGAGCGAAGAAAGATCCCGCGAGGAGGAATTTTCTAACCTTAGAGCCTGAACGCCAGGCTTGAGGCTGAGCGATAGGCTTTACCGCCGAGAACACAAGGCGTATTTTCCCCCGCAGAAGGACAATAACTCCGCTAACGCTGGAATAGTGGCATCGAGGAGAGATACCTCTCCCACGACACCAACCACAGAAGACTCTCCACCTCGCCTGGTGGACCCCTGCGGATGACTTCGCAGGTGTCAAGACATCCGCTCCGCGACCTGTTGCGGAAACGCCTCCCTCTGTGAGAAGATGCTGGATGGACTCCAAGCGTGGAGCCAAAGCGGAGCTACGGCTTGTGGTAGATGTAGTGGTGTGGTTGCTTTAGCTCTTGTCGTGGGGGAAGCTCTCTCGGGAGTTCCATCAAGGGATGCAGAAGGTCCGGAAACCACTCTGCATGATGCCGTAGCGGAGCTATCAGAGTCATCGACAGGTTGACCGATAGTCTGGTCTTGTTGAGCCCCCCTTCCCCTCAGACCCAACGGTGGCAAGGCGTAGACGTCGATGTTGTCCCACCGATGAGGGATGACATCTCGGCAGGTGCCTTGGGGTCCGGGGCTGGGGAGAAGTACAGCGACAGCTTGAAATTCAAGGTTGTCGCGAACAAGACCACAAGGTCAGAGCTTGTTGGCTACTGGGGGTTCCAAAGACCACTCGGTACTCTCTATCTGCGACGCTCTGCTCCGACTGTCGGAGAGCACATTCCTTTGTCCGGAATGAAGCGAGCCAATAGTGGTATTGAGTGGACTTCGGCTCATCTCAGTATCTCTACTGTAAGATGGGAAGACTGTTATGAAAAGGTACCTCCCCGCTTGATGAAAAAAAATGCAACTACCGTGGTGTTGTCGCTCACGGAATGACTCGCCGGGGCCTGTTGGAACTGTTGACGGGTCAGAATATGGCCTTCATCCCTAGCCAGTTGATGTGGCGGTACCTTTCTAGTTCTGGCCATAGGCTTGAGATCCTTTGGTTTAGAACGTGGCCCCCCCCCCCCTTCTTTGATGCGTCCGAGGACAGCATCAAATGTGGAGGAGGGACAAAAAGATCCACTCTCTAGCAAGAGGCTTCGTAGGTCAACCACCACTGCAGGATCCCTCGTACAGCAGGACCCATAGGACCAGAATGTCTGGGGAATCATAGTCTTGATTCCACCAGGACTTGAGTCGCCAAAGCAAGAGACTCATCCTAAGGCGAGTCTTTGGTACTAGAGGGGTCAAGGAGGAAGGTGACCTAGGAGGCGTAACCAGAAAAAGGCTGGAGACTCTCCTCGCCTGAGGAAAGGATCTACTACTCTCCTCCGCCTTGCTATCCTGTCATCTGGTGGGAAGGCTTAACGGAGATTGGAGTCTAAAAACAAGCCCAGATATCCCAGTTGTAGCGATGGAAAGAGAGAAAACTTCTCGAGATTTACCATGATCCTTAGATCTTGGCAAAGTCCCAGAGGCTTGTCTCGGAGTCGAAGAAGGGTCGATACCGAAACTGCCGGGGTAGCCAGTCATCCAGAAAGCGAAGGAGGCGGATGCTGCTCCTGTGTGGACAAGAGGATTCGGGATGAACTTCCTGGTGAATGCCTGCGGTGCTGTGGAAAGATCGAAGCACAGCACCTTGAACTGATATATCTGTTGCCTAGGCTGAATTACAAGTACTTCCTGTAAAGACGGATGGATTGGGATCTGGAAGTACATGTCTTCCGGATCCAGTATGCACGTGAAGTCTTGTGGTTTCCCTACAAGTCTGATCGAATCTGTTGTACCATACTGACCGAAGTTTGTACGACAAACGATGGCGGGTCTCCAGCCTTCAGGCGCTTCTTACAAGAAAGAGTCGTTTGAAGAAACCTAGGGGGAGCCGCCGACCACCTTGGAGAGCTTCCTTCTAGAGCATGGTCTCGCCCTCTGCCCGAGGGGCTGGCCCCTTTGCCGATCCCATGGCATAGGGGCTCAGCGACACTGAATTCGCTGACAGGGGAGGTAGAGATGCTACGAAACGGGACACGAAATCCCTGACTGATCATGGAGATCGTTCAGGAATCGGCCCCGAGTTGCTGCCACTTGAAGGCGCAAATCCAGTCATCCCCCCCAATGGGGGATGCAGGTAGCGGTTGCCATTCCTAGCGTTTGCGGCCTAGGGCCCCCCCCCCCTCTAGGATTAATGCCTTCCCAGGAGGGCTCCTCACCCTTCGTCCCCGACAGGAGGGGGGAAGCTGCATAGACACCTTGTCTAGCTGCCCGTGCCGGTTCTGATGTTCTAGGCTGAACGAGGCTGTTGAAGTTGAGGCGCTGGAGGCTTGTAGGGACTGGATGTAAGCGCCTTGGAGGAGCGAATCGTGATACGATTTTCTCCACCTCTCAGTCGCTCGTTCCTTGTCCTTGTTCTGAAACAAGCCCCTTCCAAGGATGGAAGAGTGTCGGGAAACGGAGGTGCAAGTGTCCGAGAGAAGGAAAGTTCCATAACCCTCCCGGAGCTTCCTTGTATAAAACCTCGGGTCGCGACCAGATGGCCAGAGACTCAAGCTCGACGATCAGCCACGAGGTGGCCAGCCTGGTACTCTTTGCGGCTTCCTCCTGGATCAAGATTCCCAAAGTCGAGAATTTCACCTGCTGGGCGGAGAGTTTCTCGAGGGAAAAACCCCCGGAAGGCCCGTTGCACGGAATGTTGGGGAGGAAGAGCTAAATCAGGCTACCCCATGATCTCGAAGTATTCCCTCTGTTGACGACTGACAGAGGCAGTGTCAGCAGCCACCGTTGGAGGGAAGGGGATCGGGCGATCCTGAGGAGAGGGATGATGGGGCCTGCCTGAAAAGGGAGAAGAATGTTACCCAGAATCTCCTGAAGATTCTTCTTGCTCTCATACGTGTCATGCTCTGCGCTTACGAGGTGAAGATCGTGACTATGATGATCTGAAAGTATGTGCTCCAGAAAAACTCGGCAGGTTGCGAAACCTCACGGGAATCGCGGTCAAAATAGCCCTAGGCGCTCGCGCGATGGTACAATCGTTGGTTTGCGCGCGGGCGAACATGAGTGCGCATGCGCGCGAGGGCGCGTGGGAGCGCGGGCACGTAGGCGGGCGGGCACATAGGCGCGGGCGCGATCGGAAGACCGAAAACGCGTAAGCGATCGATGGCGCGTTGGCGAGCGATGGTGCGATGGCGCGATTGGCTTCTTTGTGGGAGATGGCGCATTGGCAAGTGATGGTGCGTAGCGACCGACCGCGTACAGGAGAGCCAACGCGTGGCCGCGTACGGCGATCTGAAGCGTGGGCGCGTTGAAAACGCTAGCGGGCAGGCGAAGAATCGCGCGCGATCGCTAGGAGATCGCTGGCGCGTAGGAGATCGATGGAGCGCGGTAGCGCGGCCAGAAGATATCAGCGAGGGGCAGAACCAGATGGTGAGGTTGCGCATAATAGCAAACGCTCGTGGGCAAGTACAGAAGACTTCTCTTGGGCGCGCGGGCGCTCAGAGACTCGTTCAAATCTAGAGCTCAGGAGATCGTCGGCGAGGAGGTGAACGAATCATCTCTTTCGCCTCCACCCACATCTGGAAGCTCGTGGAGTACGCTGGTGCGCATTGCGCACATCAGGAAAGGGCGCGCAGATGTGCGCTAGCGAGCAGGCGATCGAGGGTGTAAAAAGAAGGAACAATCTCCTTGCCTGTGCCTAGATCCAAAGATCGTGGGCGCGAGGGCGAACGTTGGCACGCAATGCGCACATTAGAAAAGGGAGCGCAGATGTGTGCTGGCGCGCAGGCGATCGTGGGCGTACAGGAGACCGTTGGCGCACAAGGCGCGTAGCAGGAAAGGGTGTCCAGAAGTGCGCTGCCGAGCTGAAGAGGGCTGGCGCACAGAAGCTCTCCGAAGCGCAGGTGAGCGCTGGCGCGCAGGTGAGTGCTGACGATCAGGAGATCTACGGCGAAACTCAGCTACAGGAGATCGCAAGAGAGAAGTCTGGAACACAGCAGGAGAGCGCAAGAGCGCTACAGGAAAACGTGGGCGCGCAGGTAAAACCTGGCACTTAAGGGACTTACCCACACTGTGGAGTAAGCCATTTGCACCGAAGGGACCAGTGCTCGTAGGAAACGAGGTACGTTGGCGCCCACAGCGCATCTGCGTCCAGGAGAAGGTCTGGCAGGAGGATCCTCTGCGGGGAGGGTAAAGATGAAGACGACCACATGCAGGAGCACCATCATCAGACCTCTGAAGAGGAGTCTCTGGAGTGAACTCCCCCAAGGGGGGGAAGCACTTGCAGGAGAGACCGAGGCAACAGCTGGCCCCGAAGGGGACTGAGCCCTCAGCAACCACAGCAACAACAGCAGAAGGATTGATTGATTGATTTAAAGTTTTCAGGCATCCTGACATCTGAGGTCATTGACGCCGGTAACATTTAATTTATGTATACAAAAATAAAAAATAAAATAAAATAAAAAATAAGAGTATTCAATTAAAATCATAAAAGTTGAATGTCATAAAAGTTAAATATTTTTCAGAGGACCTGCTTCTGAAATAAATCTAAAAATGCCACTTGCATGGTAGGACACATCATTTCCAAGAATCTTGGCAAGGATGAACCTGCCACCCTCACCTCGAGCCTTAAACAAATATCTATTCCTTAAGTTGTTATAATTGGGGCATTCGGTCAACAAATGCCTTACTGTTAGAGGTACTAAACAGTCGTCACAATACGGTTGGTGTTGGCCCTTCAGCAGAAACTCGTGTGTCAACCGAGTGTGACCAATACGGAGACGACAAAGAGACGTCTTCCATTTTCGGGGCATCATATTATACCTCCAAGGAGATATGTCATTTGTTACCTCTAGCATTTTATTCCCATCTAGGCTATCCCATTGCTGTTGCCATTTATTGCAAACCAATTTCTTGATGTCAGGCAAGAAATCATTACAGGCAATGGGATACCTTCTTGGCAGCAACTCGGAAGCAGCCTTCTTAGCCAGTGAATCTGCCTTCTCATTCCCACACACACCTACATGTGCTGGAACCCAACAAAATTGAACTGTTATACCTCTCCGTCCAATAATAAAAAGCCATTCTAAAATCTTAAAAACTAGAGGGTTATTAGAATTAAAAACTTCTATAGCTTGAAGGACACTCCTTGCATCACTAAAAATTGTAAAATTACCCTCCTTCTCCAACGCTATTTTCTCAATAGCGGTTAATATGCCATACAGTTCGGCAGTAAATATGGAAGCGGTCAGAGGAAGTCCACTTCTACAATTAAAACCATTACTATGTACTCCAAATCCAACGCCAGCATCAGATTTGGAGCCATCAGTATAAATCAAAGTTGATCCTCTATGTTCTTTAACATGTTCATTAAAAAGACACCTGGCTTCTAGGTCTGACATATTTTTCTTATCTCCAATAAAATATTTACAAAAAGATATCTCTGATAACTTCCATGGAGGCATTGATGATACCTTGAATGGAAGTACCTTATTTCTAATTATATCCAGACTATTTAATAATCGTTTCACCCGAAAGCCATAAGGTTGAGGAGATTTTGGGTGCAACTCAAAGTATGATGCGTGTCTTACAAGGCTTGCAGTCTGAAAGGCTAGAGAGTTAGGGAGTCTTTGCAATCTAAACCAATACCGAATAATGGAAGACATTCGGTAAAGGTCTAGAGGTAACTCTCCAGCATCAACAAGGAGACTTGGGATAGGCAAGGTTTTAAAAGCTCCAGTAGACAATCTAATACCTGCATGATGTATCGAGTCTAATATTTTTAACCGGCTTGGGGTGGCTGAAGAATATATTTCACAACCATAACTAATTTTGGAAAAAATCAAGGCCTTGTATAATTTTAAAATAGTATTGCGGTCTGCCCCCCATGATGTATGGGACAATACTTTTAAGATATTCAGAGCTTCAACACATTTAGCTTTTAACGCTTTTAAGTGAGAAACCCATGTAAGCCTACAATCAAATATCAAACCTAAAAATTTAGCTTCTCTTGCACATGGTATCCGTTGACCTTTAATGTATATATCCGGGTCTGGATGTACTCCCCGGATACGACAAAAATGGACAATGGTAGTTTTACTTGTCGAGAACCTAAATTCATTCATGTCAGCCCACTGGATAATTTTATCAATAGAGAGTTGGATTTTTCTCTCAACCATTGCCATTTTAGTGCCAGCAAATGATATTGAGAGATCATCCACAAATAATATTGAGAGAACTCTCACTTGAAAAACTCTACGTGAAAGAAATGCCTGAATAAATAGTGGCAGCTCTCCTCTCAATTCGATTTCATGAATGGTTTTAAGAATACCATCTCTCCATGTGGTATCATATGCCTTTTCAAGGTCAAAAAATACTGTAACATGGTGCTGTTTGGAAGCAAAGGCTTCACAAATAGAAGACTCAAGTCGTATCAACACATCAGTGGTTGAGTGCATTTTTCGGAATCCACATTGAATTGTTGATAAAATACCTTTCTTTTCAAGGTACCACATCAGCCTTGCATTGACCATCTTCTCCATGATTTTACATAAGCAAGATGTTAATGCAATAGGACGATAGTTTGCAGCTAAAAACTTGTCTTTACCGGGTTTTAAAAAGGCTAAAATAATGGCTAGTTCCCAAACACTTGGGTAACTATGATCATGCCATATTCTATTAATAATGCTTAAAATAAATAGCTTTGTATTAAAATGTACATGTTTAATCATTGCATATGGAATTCCATCGGGTCCAGGGGCTGTATCATTGCAATGAGCAAGTGCGGAATCAAATTCTCTTTCAGTGAAAGGAGAATTATACGACTCTTCCCTTCTTGTTGAAAAATATGACAAATTCGAAGATAATTTGTATTTTTCCTAACCATACAAACCTTAGCTATTTACAAAGGGTTACCTTTTAGCGCAGCTGAAATGGCGAGCCATTAGAATTTAACGAGGGTGTATTACCCCCGCGCTAGTTAGCGGGGGGGGTAGGGGAGTGGTAGCTAGCTACCCCTCCTCCCCCTCACACACAGATGAATGCTCACTTTCACTTAGAGGTAGGACTTGTCTTGGGGGACAGGGCTGGCGGGCAAATATGTGTAAAGAGTTAAGGTTTGTATGTTTAGGAAAAATACAAATTATCTTCGAATTTGTCATTTGTTCCGTAACCGAAATACAAACCACGCTATTTACAGAGGGTGACTTACCCCTTAGGTAGGGTGGAAAGTCCCCAGCCAGACTGGCTTTGGCTTTACCCGGGGACTCAGAATCCGAGTGAGTCGCACTCGAGAAAAGGAGTCCCTGCACCTCACAAGTTCCTTGCTCCGCAAGGAACCATGTGGCCTACGTAAGCTTGTGTGTGAAGGAAGAAGTGTGACCCGTCCTAGGCAGTTGACCTGGAGTTCCAGAAGGAACTCTGGGTTAGGACGTTCCCAATACCACCTCGTCAGGGTATGGGGGACGCGACAGTATTGACTCAATACTCGGAACACAAGGAAGCATGGTTTACCTGCAGAGGTTCGAGGTCAGCTATGCAGAGACCAGGATGCTGCTTCCCCGTAGAGGGGATGATGAAGAAAGAAATACAAGCCAGACATACTTCTTTCGTTCATGCAGACTAAAACCTGATAACAATGCCCTCAACCTTCTGCTACCTGTCCAAAAAGGAGCCTGAGGTTAGACCAGCTGTTGTGTAGCCACCACAGAGCGATAGAAAACGTATCGAGACTCCTGTGGGTCACGCCCTGCAGGAAGCGGGCTGCGAAGGTCATTAGACGCTTTCAGACTCCAGCTTGTAGCACCTGCGTCACGAGTAGTATTACTCGAAGGCGAGGGACGTTGCGATGTATCCAACATCGTGCTGTAGGGCGACGTGACGGGGGAGGGTCTGGAGGCAGGTCGAGATGAATGTCCTTGAGTCCGGGCTGAAGAGGTATACTGGTGACTCTCCCCCGTGTCCTCCTTGTGCTCCCAAATCGGCTGCAACTGAGGACAAACTGCAGCTGTTCCCAGCGCTAACCTCTCGATTCCTTTACTGGCAAGAAAGAGAAGGTCTTGGGACATCAGATACAGAATGGAGACTCGAAATCTTGAATGAATTGGACCGAAGGGCCGGGACCCCCAGATTCTGAGTCTAGCCAACAACTCAGGAGCGAACCTGAATGTTGCCTTCCCCTCTTCCTTAGAAAGGGGGGAGTCGTAAGAGACCAAGAAGATTGCTTACACACTGGCCGTGGCCAGAGTGAGCAGGAGACCCAAGTCGGAATACAATCCGATGTCTGTCGTAAAGGGTCTTGAGAAGATCTCTTAAAGGACTAAAAGTCCGAGCCATGCTCCAAGTTGGAGGTCTTCCTCCGACTAGGGCAGGGACGATCGTAGCTTCGAATGAGCGAGGATAGATCCAGCGGGCAGGAAAAAGTTATTCCTTTAAGCCTGAAGGTCAGGGAAAGGCTGAGCGACAGGCTTCAATGCCGAGAGCGGAAAGGAGTTTCCTCCCGCCGAAAGGCAATAAGACCGTTATTGCTGGAGAAAAGGCCTCAAGGGAAGAGGTATATCTCCCACGGCACCAACCACCTTAGACTCTTCACTTTGCCAGGAAGACCCCTGTGGATGACTATCACAGATGACGCGACCTCCTTACCGCGACTGTAGCGGGTTGTCTCTTCTTGAGGAGGAGGCGTAGTGTCTCCAGGCACGAAGCCGAAGCGACACCCCGATTCGGGAGAGATGTCGCAGTGTGGTTGTTTGAGTAGTCTGCGCCGTGGGAGAAGCTTTCCCGGGAGTTCCGTCAGGGGAAGCAGAGGGTCCAGAAACCATTCTGCGCATAGTCCCAGTGGAGCTCTCCCATTGAAAGGTTGACAGACAACCTGGTCTTGTTGAGACCCATTGTCCACAGACAAAAAGGAGGGAAGACGCAGGCGTCAAAGTTGTCCCACCATCACCGGAATGCATCTTGCCAGAGTCTCGGGGTCTGAGACTGGGGGGAAGAACAGCGGAAGCTTGAGGTTCCAAGCTGTCGCGATCAGGTCCCCCAGACCAGTACTTGCTGGTTACCCAAGGTCAAAGACCCCCAGGTACACTCTCTCTACGAGGCTCTGCTCGGATAGTCGGAGAGAACTTTCCCCTGCCTGGAATGAGAGAGCCGATGGTGGTATTGAGAGAATCTCAATCATCCCGGTATCTCTACTGCAAGATGTGAAGGTGTGAAAATGCGTCCCCTGCTGGTTAGAATACGCCAGAATCATGAAGTCGACGCGCAAGGGGCGACTCGGCAGGAGCTGTAGGATCTGTAGAGGGGCCAGACTAAGGCCCCTAAGCCTGCCTGAATGATGGAGAGGTATCCTTCAGGTCTTGACCATAGGCCTGGACCGGAACATGCCCCCCCCCCCCCCCCTTTCCTTTGACGAGTCCGAGAACAGCATCAAGAATATGGGGAAAGGACGAGAATATCCACTACCATCAAGAGGCTCCATAGGTCAACACCCATTGCAGGTCTAATAGTTCCGCTGGTCCCATAGGGGCCAGGAAGTCCGGTTAAACATTGCCTGAAGCCACCGGAACTTGGACCGCCCCACATGGAACTTATCCTGAGGCGACCGTTCGGACTATAGACGGGTCAATGAGGAAAGGAGAACTAGGAAACGTTCCAAGGTAGGGCTGAAAGCTCTGCTTGACTGAGAACAGGTACTGCAACTCTCCTCAGTCTTGCCACAGTCAACTGAAAGGAAGGCTCGGAGGATGTGGTAACAGAATCTGGCGTCCCCAGGTGGTCACCCATCCAAGTACCGACCAGAACCAACGTTGCTTAACCTCGCTGGACGGACGAGAAGCGGGGTCTCTAACGTGGTAAGGCCGTTGACTCAATATCATGGCCAGATACTCCAGATGTTGAGGCAGAAGAAGAGAAGGCTCCAAGCAAAATACCATGAACCCACACTCATGGTAAGCATCCGGAAGCTTGTCCCGGCGCTGAAGAAGGTCGAACCCGAGCCTACCGGAGTTGACCAGCCCTCCAAACAGCAGAGGAGGCGGAAGCCTGCACCTGAGCGACCATGAGGAAGGCAGGGAGAGTTCTCTGGGGAAAAAAACCTGCTATGCCACGGCGGGATAGCCACACTGCATCATAAGCAGGAATACTTGCAGTCTAGGCTGAATTCGACGAGCTCCCTGGAAGATGGATGGAATGGTAACTGTAAGTACCCGTCCTTCCGATCCAGGGTTCAAGGAGTCCTGTCGCCTCGTTACCAGTCTGATCGATTCTACTGTTCTACGCTGGCCGAAGTTTGTTCGACAAACTTGATCAGGGCTGAGAGGTCGACTACGAAACTCCCCTCTCAGATCCTTCCTTACAAGAAAGGATCGACTGAAGAGGCCGGAGGTGAAGCCGTCGATGATCCTATGGAAGACCTTCGCCTAAGGTATGGATCATTCTGCCCAACCGGGCAACTCTTGCTGACGCTATAGCATAGAGGTTCAGAGACACTGAATTTGCTGACAGAGACGGCAGGCGCGATAACCTTGGCTGATCACAGAGATTGTGCGGGAATGGGCATCGGGAAGCTGTCATTCGGATGAGTAACCTTAAGCATCCTCCCAGCGAAAAACATGCAATCCTAGAGTTCGTGAACTCTGCCGCTCCTTTTAGGACTATGCCCCACCGGGGGAGCCTCCCGTGCCATCTGTTCCTGACAGGAGGAAACTGCAATTGGACACCTTGTCCCAGTTGTCGTAGTCGATAACTTAGGCCGACGTGGTTGAAAGAAAAGGGCACTGGAGCCCTGCAGAGTCTGGAAGAAAGCGCCTTGGAGGAGTGAAAACGGAAGTCGATTTCCTCCGCACAGCCGCTGTCTAAGTCTCTGTCCTTGGGCACAAACAAACTCTTCTCAAGGATGGAAGGGTGTCTAAGGTCGTCGACCTCCACAGATGAGACACCCGAAGGAAGCCCTCAGTCAGCGCGTCCAGATGGTACAACATCGAGCTTGTCCGCAAGTTAGATACTTAACGACGAAAGGCCAGGGTGCCTGAGCTTGAGAGGAGGAAAGTACCCATGATCTTCCTGTAGCTTCCTTGAACCAAACCTCGGGCCGTAACCGAGGAGGGAAAGGACCTGGTAAGCCCCCAGAGGAAGGGGTAAGCAGTCACCCCTTGTCCGATGGAGAAATCTCGAACGGAAAGCCCTCCCGCCAAAAATCCTTCCAGGGAATGAGGGGGAAGGGCTAACCCAGGTTCTGGAAAGAGGAGTGTTGCTCAGATCTCCCTGAAGTTTCTCCTATCCTTGCAAGTGCCATGCTCTGCGTTTATGGGGTGAGGCCGTGTTCTGGAAATACGCTCCAGAAGAACTCGCCAGGCTGGCCATGCTGCGAAAACCCCATTGGGAATCGTGGTCGCAATCGCCCTGGAGCTCGCGTGATGGTAATTCAAAGATTTGCGCGTGGGCGAACGTGGAAGCGCCCATGCGCGGTAACGCAGGAACGCAAACGAAGGTAAGTGAAGGAGCGCAGAAGGAGGGCGAGCGTGGTAGGAAGGGCGAGAGCTGGTGGTCGGCGAGCGATAACCCATAGACGAGCAATGGATACTGCAAGAAATAAGCCGATGTCTGTGCGAAAAAACACCGTCGGTCCGCGCGACGGAACACCGTCGGTCCGCGCGACGGGACACCGTCGGTCCGCGCGACGGGACACCGTCGGTCCGCGCGACGGGACACCGTCGGTCCGCGCGACGGGACACCGTCGGTCCGCGCGACGGAACACCGTCGGTCCGCGCGACGGAACACCGTCGGTCCGCGCGACGGAACACCGTCGGTCCGCGCGACGGAACACCGTCGGTCCGCGCGACGGAACACCGTCGGTCCGCGCGACGGAACACCGTCGGTCCGCGCGACGGAACACCGTCGGTCCGCGCGACGGAACACCGTCGGTCCGCGCGACGGAACACCGTCGGTCCGCGCGACGGAACACCGTCGGTTCGCGCGACGGAACATCGTCCGTCTGCGCGATGGAACACCGTTGGTTCGCGCGCGGGCGAACATTGGAGAGCATGGGCGCGGACGCGCATGAGCGTAGACGTGCAGGCATGTGGGCGTGTGGGTGCGCAGGCGAATGATCGCGCAGGCGAATGATCGCGCGGGCGCACAGGCGAGCGGTCGCGCAGGCGAACGGTCGCGCAGGCGAACAGTCGCGCGGGCAAACGGTCGCGCGGGCGCGCGCAGGCGAGCGGTCACGAGGGTGGGCAGGTGAATGAGCGCGAGTCCGAGGCGGCGAACGCAAGCGTTAGCGCGATGGCAAGGAAACGCGCTGCCGCGTGGGCGAGGAAGACCGCTGGTGATATGGATCAACAGGCGATCGGTGGTGAGCTGGTGAGCGCTGACGCGCAGGTTGGCAATGGCGCGTTGTGGCATGCCGATGCGATGGCGAGCAGCATGCGAAGGTGAGCGATGGCGAGCAGCATGCGAAGGTGAGCGATGGCGAGCAGCAAGCGCAGGTGGGCGGTCGCGCGATGGCGAGCAGCAAGCGCAGGTGGGCGGTCGCGCGATGGCGAGCAGCATCCGCAGGTGGGCGGTCGCGCGATGGCGAGCAGCATCCGCAGGTGGGCGGTCGCGCGATGGCGAGCAGCATCCGCAGGTGGGCGGTCGCGCGATGGCGAGCAGCATCCGCAGGTGGGTGGTCGCAGGTGGGCGGTCGCGCGATGGCGAGCAGCATCCGCAGGTGGGCGGTCGCGCGATGGCGAGCAGCATCCGCAGGTGGGCGGTCGCGCGATGGCGAGCAGCATCCGCAGGTGGGCGGTCGCGCGATGGCGAGCAGCATCCGCAGGTGGGCGGTCGCGCGATGGCGAGCAGCATCCGCAGGTGGGCGGTCGCGCGATGGCGAGCAGCATCCGCAGGTGGGCGGTCGCGCGATGGCGAGCAGCATCCGCAGGTGGGCGGTCGCGCGATGGCGAGCAGCATCCGCAGGTGGGCGGTCGCGCGATGGCGAGCAGCATCCGCAGGTGGGCGGTCGCGCGATGGCGAGCAGCATCCGCAGGTGGGCGGTCGCGCGATGGCGAGCAGCATCCGCAGGTGAGCTAGTAGCTGGCGAACCATCTTCCTTCAGAAGTGTTGGAGAATGTTGGCGTGCCGGCTGTAACACACGCGGCCGATCCGGAGATCGCCGAGAGACAGGTGATCACTGGCGAGCTGGTGATCGCTGACGAGAAGAAGGCAACGTGTGGGAGCCTGCGCATAGAAGAGGAGTCCTTGACCCCGACCTGAACCGAAGTTCTAGATCGCGAGGGCGAACGTGGGCGCGTAACAGGAACCAAGAGGAACAGCAGGGATGATCATCATGAGAGCACTGACGAACAGGAGAGCGCTGATGAGCAGGAGAGCGCCAGTGCGCTAACACTGATCAGGAGCAGGAGAGAACACAGCAGAAGGGGGCGCAGGGGAACCCTGACACGCAAGGGAAGAACCCACGTGGGAGGCAACCCTTTGCCCCGAAGGAATCGTTGTCCGTCGGGAGACTGATGACCGTCGGAAGACCGTTGTCTGTCCGCCGGGAGACTGATGTCCGTCGGAAGACCGTTATCCGTCGGGAAGACCGTTGCCCGTCGGAAGACGAGATCAGACTGCTGTCCATCTGCACCAAGGCGGAAGATCAAGAAAAGGAGTTGTAGGCTGCAAACGGAGAATCAAAAAGGCGCCTCTTAGCACCCTTAAAGGGAGATGAGAGGCCCTTACGACGAGGCGGACGGTGGGCCTTACAGCGAGGGAGGCCAACAGCAACAGCAACAGAAGAATCCTCCGAAGAGGAGTCTCTATGAGTGTACTCTCTCGCGAACGAAAGAGAAACACTTCGTAGAAGAGACTGGTCAGCCAGTGACCTAAAAGGAGCAATCTTCCGAAGAGGAGCTCCTGCAGTTGCCCAGCCCCTTGAGCAAAACTGCAGGTGTGATCGCTCAGCACCAAGAGCATAGTCGCACGAAAAAAAGGCAAGAGAAAAACCCCCCAAAAGGGGAAAAACTCAAGCCTGGACAGGAAAAACTTCCCTCGGAAAGAAAGTTACCCGCCCAAGGAGGCAAGCCTCCTGAGAGTTCTAAAATGAACTGGAGAGCTGTCCGTCGTCACGGGAGTACTTCCAATAGAAGGAGACACGTCCCTGACGAAAATACAAGGGGGGAGGAAGCAACAGCCGAATCCCCAGGACTCAACAAGACAGCTCACACCGTTGCCATATCGCAGAAACGAACTAGATCGGTAACTGTAAAAAAATAAAACAAAAAACATTAGTACACATTCATTCCCCGGGAAGGCTCCGAAGAGGAATCCCGAGGGAAAGGAAACAAGAATTACACAACAGGCACGTGCCCTCACAACCACTTACACTCACGGAAGGAGAGTTGTAACCAAAACAGAATTATAACAATTATAATTATGTAACTATGTAATTATGTAATTTAAAAATGAATGAACACTAAAGAAAGAACGAAAACCCCGAAAGGAATCGTTCTACAAGCTGAAAAAAAAAAAATAACTACAATTAGATTCATAAACTAATTGAGACAAACGTACGGCGTAGCAACCCCCCCACACGGAAAGGAAGCTACAAAGGCGTAGTAACACGTAGTAAAGGGTGAACGACCTCAAGAGAGAGAGAGAGAAAGACATAAGTCAAACTCGATCGCCACCCATAAAATTACACCGTGGTGGCCTAACTGCCGAGGACTCCACGTAGATATCGTACACTACACACACAACTCTGAAAAGGAAACTTACTGATTTCTATACTCAAATATATATACAAACATGAAAACATGTTTACATATATACTGTACAGTATTGAGTAAATGAAAAGTAAGCGATTAAGTAAAGACAAAACAAACAATGGCTGCCAAGAGAGGACCAAGACAGAGACGTCTGTCACAGTCCGAGCCAAAAGTGAAAGTGAGCATTCATCTGTGTGAGGGGGAGGAGGGGTAGCTAGCTACCACTCCCCTACCCCCCCCCCCCCCCGCTAATACACCCTCGTTAAATTCTAATGGCTCGCCATTTCAGCTGCGCTAAAAGGTAAACCCTCTGTAAATAGCGTGGTTTGTATTTCGGTTACGGAACAATTAAAATTTTCTTTTCTTCAGTGCTCCTATACTGGTGACCAGGGGCTCCTTCACACTTGCTGAATACATTTGAAAAATGATTAGCTAGGGCATTGCTAACTTCATTTGCTTCAGTTACATACTGGCCATTCACCTTCAACACTGGCGGTGGGTTGGGGGTGAATTTGCCAGCTATCTTTTTTACTTTCCTCCACACAGAAGATGGTGGTGTTCTACTGTTAATGGAGGAAACAAAAGACATCCATGATTGGCGCCTTGCTTCTTTCATGGCACGACGGAACTGTGCTTTACATTTCTTGTACATAATTAAATTCTCATCAGTTCTGCGTCTACGCAATCGTGTTAGAGATCTTCTTGTGGCTCTGTGGAGGGCAGTTAGTTCTGAAGACCACCAAGGGACTGGTCGTCGTTTGAATAACCCTGTTGTTTTGGGAATTGAATTGACTCCTGCTGTATGAAGAGTTCCATTCAGTAGGTCTATGGCATCATCAATACTTTCAAACTGTTCTGCTCTCCCTTCGATTTCACTTAGCTCAGAAAATTTAACCCAGTCTGCCTTATCTAGATTCGAACGTGGCGATCTTTGCAAAGGCGGACCCTTGTTGGTGTTTATAATGATTGGTGCATGATCACTAGTATGCCAATCATCTAATGTCCTCCAATCAAAATCAAGAAGGCAGTTAGAGCTTGCAACTGAAAGGTCAATGCATGACAAGGTACCTGTCTGAACATGGAAGTGTGTGGGCTCTCCTGTATTAAGGAGTCCCACATCCTCATTCTCCACAATTGATGAGATAATATTGCCCCTTGTGTTTGCTAAAATATCACCCCATAAAGGATGTCTACCATTCATATCTCCCAGTAAGAGAAATGGTTGAGGGAGTTGATGAATGACCTCTGCTAAATCATCATATAAAATATTATCATTTGGAGGCAAGTAGAGAGAGCATATTGTATATTTTCTTCCTATATCAATTTGTACAGCCACTGCCTGCAGTGTTGTACATATAGACATAGGTATTTGGGGAACATCTCGACGAACGTACATGAGACTTCCGCCATCGCTCCCTGCTTGATGATTATATGGTGTTCTATAGCTAGCATACTCTCGAGGACTAGGAGTGTTAGCATCAAGCATACTTTCCTGTAGACATACAATTATGGGGGAATGTTCATGAATTAGGAGCTTAAGTTCTTCAAATTTCGCCCTTAAACCCTGACAGTTCCATTGCAAAATTGAGGAGAACAGCAGAAGGAGACCTCCGAAGAGGAGTCTCTGTGGTGAACTTCCCCCCCGGGGAAGAAACACTCGCAGGAGAGACCGTAGGACTCAGCTGCCCCCCGAAGGGGACTGAGCCTTCAGCAACAACAACAGAAGGAGCCCTCCAAAGAGGAGTCTCTATGAGTGTCCTCCCTCGCGAACGAGAGAGGAATACTTCGTAGAAGAGACTGAAGATGGAGCCCAAGGGCCGAAGGGTCAGCCAGTGACCTAGGAGCCAACCTCCGAAGAGGCGCTCCTGCAGCTGCTCAGCCCCTTGAGCGTAGCTGCAGGTGAGACCGCTCAGCACCAAGAGCATAGTCGCACAAAAATGACAAATTTGGAGATAATTTGTATTTTTCCTAACCATACAAACCTTAGCTATTTACATTGGGTTTACTTTCGGCGTAGCTGAAATTGACGAGCCAATAGATTTTAACGAGAGTTAACTACCCCCTGCGCTAGTTAGCGGGGGTAGGGGAAGGGGTAGCTTGCTACCCCTCCCCCCCCCACACACACACACCGGTGATTTGCTTCACTTCACTTAGAGGTAGGACTTGACTTGGGGGACAGGGCTGGCGGGCAAATATGTGTAAATAGCAAAGGTTTGTATGGTTAGGAAAAATACAAATTATCTCCGAATTTGTCATTTGTTCCGTAACCGAAATACAAACCACGCTTTTTACATTGGGTGACTTACCCCTTAGGAAGGGTGGAAAGTCCCCAGCCTTACTGGCTTTGGCTTTACCCGGGGACTCCGACTCCAAGTGAGTATCACTCGAGAGAGGAAGTCCCTGCACCTCACAAGTTCCTTCCTCCGCAAAGAACGAGTAGCCTACGTAACTTGTGTGTGGAGGAAAGAGCGTGACTCGTCCTAGGAAGTTGACCTTGACTCCTTTAGATAGGAATCTAGGCTAGGACGTTCCCAATACCACCTCGTCAAGGTATGGGGGACGCGACAGTATTAAACTTAATACTAGGAACACAAGGGAGCATGGTTTACCTGCAGAGGTTGAGGTCAGCTATACGGAGACCAGGATGCTGCTTTCCCCAAGAGAGGGGAGGATGAAGAAAGAAGTAAGGGTCACACTTACTCTTTCATTCACGCAGACTAAAACCGGGTAACAACGCCCTCAACCTACTGCTACTTGTCCATCAAGGAGCCTGAGGTTAGACCAGCTGTTGTGCAGCCACCACGGGGCCGATAGAAAAAGTATCGAGGCTCCTGTGGGTCACGTCCTGCAAGTAGTGGGCTGTGAAGGTCGTTTGACGCTTCCAGACCCCAGCTTGAAGCACCTGCGTCACAGAGAAGTTTCTCTTGAAGGCCAGGGACGTAGCGATGCCCCTGACGTCGTGTGCCCTAGGGCGATGTGACGGAGGAGGGTCTGGATTCAAGGCATGGTGGATGACCCTTCGAATCCAAGCCGAGATGGTATTCTTGGTGACCCTCTCTCCTCTTTGTCCTGCCTGTGCTAACAAACAGTGCTTGCACGCGAGTAACATCTCAGACTCCTCACTGGGCATAATAGCAGATGGTCTGGGTCGCTTGTTACAGAATGGAGACTCGTGACCCTGAAAGAGTCGAACAGTGGGTCCAGCACTCCAGGGTTCTGAGTCTTGGCAACAAACCCAGGGACGAACCTGAGCGTTACCTTCCCCCATCCCCTTGAATGGGCGATGTCGTACGAGAGACCATGAAGTTCACTAACTTGTTTGGCAGAGGCCAACGCGAGCAGGAAAGCCGACTTCCAAGTCAGGTAGCAATCAGAGGCCTGGCATAATGGTTCGAAGGGAGGTCTCTTAAGAGCCCTGAGAACCAGAACCACGTTCCATGGAGGAGGTCTCACTTCCGACTGGGGGCATGTAAGCTCATAGCTACGTATGAGTAGAGAGAGTTCCAGCGAGGAAGAAATGTCCACTCCTTTCAGCCTAAAAGCCAGGCTTAAGGCTGAGCGATAGCCTTTCACCGCTGAGACCGAAAGGCGCATTTCCTCCCGCAAATAAAAGAGAAATTCCGCTATTGCTGGAATAGTGGCATCGAGCGGAGAGATGCCCCTCCCACGACACCAACCGCAGAAGACTCTCCACTTCGCCTGGTAGACTCCCACAGAGGACTTTCGCAGGTGCCGAAACATTCTCTCCGCAACCTGTTGCGAAAAGCTTCTCTCCGTGAGGAGACGCTGGATAGTCTCCAGGCGTGAAGCCGAAGCAAGGCTACGGCCTTGTGGAAGATGTTGCAGTGTGGCTGTCTGAGTAGCTCGTGTCGTGGGGGAAGCTCTCTCGGGAGCTCCGTCAGGAGCTGCAGAAGGTCCGGGAACCGGTTATTCCGCGTGATGCCATAGCGGAGCTATCAGTCATCGACAGGTTGACCGATAGTCTGGTCCTGTTGAGCACCCTTCTCATCAGACAGAATGGTGGGAAGGCGTACATGTCGATGTTGTCCCACCATTGTTGGAAAGCATCTTACTAGAGAGCCTTGGGGTCCGGGACTGGGGAGCAGTACAGGGGCAGCTTGAAATTCAAAGCTGTCGCGAACAGATCCACCATCGGGGAACCCCACAAAGTCAGGACTTTGTTGGCTATCTGAGGATCCAAAGACCACTCGGTACTCACTATCTGCGAAGCCCTGCTCAGACTGTCGGCGAGCACATTCCTCTTGCCAGGAATGAAGCAAGCTGATAGTGTTATCGAGTGAACTTCGGTCCACAGAATCTCTACTGCAAGATGGGATAGCTGATGTGAAAAAGTACCTCCCTGCTTGTTGATATAAGCCACTACCGTGGTGTTGTCGCTCATCACCACCATGGAGTGACCCACCAGGGTCCGTTGGAACTGTTTTAGAGCCAGAAAGACGGCCTTCAACTCTAGCTGGTTGATGTGCAGGTACTTTTCTGATTCTGACCAAAGGCCTGAGGTCCTCTGGTTCAGAATGTGAGCCCCCCACCCTTCTTTTGACGCGTCCGAAAACAGTGTAAATTCCGGGGGGAGGACGAGAAGATTCACTCCCTTTCGCAGGTTCTCGTCGACCAGCCACCACCGCAGGCCCGCCTGTTCCGCGGGTCCTATCGGGACCAGAAAGTCCGGTGAATCGGATCCTTGACTCCACCGGGACTTTAGCCGCCATTGCAGGGATCTCATCCTGAGACGGCCGTTTGGAACCAGACGAGCCAGAGACGCTAGGTGACCTAAGAGACGCAACCACGATTGGGCTGGAAGCTCTTCCCGCCTGAGGAAGGGTTCCGCCACCCTCCTCAGAGTTGCTATCCTGTCGTCTGATGGAAAGGCTTTGTGGATATTGGTGTCTAACAACATGCCTAGATAAACCAGTCGTTGGGACGGCTGCAGAGAGGACTTCTCGAGATTTACCAAGATCCCCAGACCTTGGCAAAGTCCCAGGAGCCTGTCTCGGTGTCGAAAAAGGGTCGACTCCGAGTCTGCCAGGATCAGCCAGTCGTCCAGATATCGGAGGAGACGAATGCCGTTCCTGTGCACCCAAGACGAAATCAGGGTAAACACTCTAGTGAACACCTGAGGTGCTGTGGAGAGACCGAAGCACAGCACCTTGAACTGGAAGGTCTTGCTGTCCAAGCTGAATCTCAAGTACTTCCTGGAAGACGGATGGATTGGGATCTGGAAGTACGCGTCCTTCAGATCCTGTGTGCACATGAAGTCTTGTGGTCTCACCGCAAGTCTGACCGTGTCCGCTGTCTCCATGCTGAACGGAGTTTGCTTGACAAACTTGTTTCAAGCAAACTTGTTCAGAGCTGAGAAGTCAATGACAGGTCTCCAGCCTCCAGACGCCTTCTTTACAAGAAAGTGTCGACTGAAGAAGCCTGGGGAGCCGTCGACGACCTCCTGGAGAGTATCCTTCTTGAGAATGGTCTCGACTTCTGCCCGAAGGGCTAGCCCCTTTACCGATCCCATGGCATAGGAGCTCAACGACACTGGATTCGCTGTCAGGGGAGGTTGAGATGTTGTGAATGGGACGCGATAACCTTGGCCGATCACGGAGACCGTCCAAGAATCGGCCCCATGTTGCTGCCACCTGTGCACGCAACTTTGAAGGCATCCCCCAACAGGTGGACACGCAGGGGGACTGCCACTCCTAGCGTTTGCGGCCGCGGCCGCTTCCTCTAGGAGTCTTGCCTCCCCTGGGGGACTTACCGCCCCTCTTGTCCTTGGCAGGAAAGGGCTGGGGCTTAGACACCACTTTCTTAGCTGCCGGCACCTGCTTCGGTGTCCTGTGAGGCTGCTGCTGATGTTGCTGCGGAGCTGGAGGCTTGTAGGGCCGAGATGCAAGAGCCCTTTGGAGGAGGGAGTCCTGGCTAGACTTCCTCCACCTCTCAGCTGTACGTTCCATATCTTGGGGCTCAAACAAACTTCCCCCAAGGATGGAGGAGTGTCTGAGCCTGCAGACATCCACGGCGGGGACCTTCGGGTGGATCTTCTCGGTCACCGCATCACGACACTTCAGCACCGAGTTGGCCCACAGGTTGGTAACCTGATGTGCCAGGAACTCGATGGAGCGAGTGCCCGAGAGGAGGAAGGTCTCCAGGGCCTTCCTATTGCTCTCCTTAGACAGATCCTCGAAGTGCAATAGGATGCCCAGAGAACCCAGCCAGACATCCAGCCACGAAGTGGCCTGCATGGCACACTTCGCGACCTTCTCCTGGCTCTGGATCTCCGACGCCGAGAACGTCACCTGCCAGGCGGAGAGCTTCTCAAAAGGAACTCCCCTAGTAAGCTCTTTCACCGAATGGTGGAGGGGAAGAGCGAGGCTAGACTCCCCCATGATCTCAAAATACCTCCTCTGCTGAAGACGAAGAGGGAGGAGTCTGTTCCCGGCAGAGGAACGACTGGAGGAGGCGAGGTCTGCGAGCTGAGCGTTGGTCCTGTCTCTGGCACTCTTCACCCCTTGGGACCAGGGCAGAGCCGCGCTGGCCTTTGGGGGCTTCTGAGTTCCATAGACCTGATCCAGAACTATGTCCTTGCCTTCATGAGGGGCGATCACCGGGTCCTTGAACCTGTTGAGCTGCCTCATCAGGCTTAGGACCTGCCAGAAGACATGCTCAGACTCATGCTGCTCTCCTCCCTGCGGACTGGCAGCTAAGTCTCCTGTTCCCGGAAGCTCTTCCTGGGGAGACACGTGGACAATCTCCCAGGGTCTGGCTGGTTCCTGACGAATTCGCGAAGAAGACTTCGGAATCGTCTTGGATTCCTTGGGTTCCCTCCTGGGCGGGATACAAGACTCCAGCAAAGAAGTCTGGAAAGTACCTTCCACGCGAGACGATTCCCCTCCACGAGGAGGAGACTCCCCCCTTGGTGCCGAGGGGGAGACCGCCGCCTCACTGGACTCTCCCGAGGACGGAAAGGCTTCGTCTACAGGAGAAGGAGAAAACGACTGCGAAGGGGAAGGAGCCTTCCTGGCGGACCTCTTAGGAACCAACTTCTCCCTGGGAGAAGTCACCACGAAGTCCACTCCTCTCCTCTTCAGCGGGGGCGAGGCCGTCGTTGGCTTGAGTCCTAGATCGGCGAGTGCCGGCTTCATAGCCTTCACTAACGCCCGCATCAGAGGACCAAACCAGAACTGCAGAGATACGGACGCAGAGTCCGTAATTCCCGCTGGAGGGAAGGGGATCAGTCGACCCTTCGGAGTGGACACAACTGGACCTGCCTGCAAAAAAGAAGGGGAAGAAAGTTGCCTTGACCTCTCTGATGATCCTTCCTTGTCCTGTGAGAGAGACCTGCGCTTACGCGGAGGCGATCCTGACTGCGACCTGGAAACGCGCGTCCCTGCTGCCGCCGCGAGCTGCAGAACCCGACGAGAATGGGGGTCGCGCTGGCACTGGCGCGGGGGCGTTACCAAGGGATCGCGCGCGAGGGGCTGCTGGAGCGCGGGCGCGTAATCGCGGGGAGATAAACGAGCGGGCGAGCAGGCGCGTTGACGAGGGAACGCGTTGGCGCATGGGCGAAGGAACGCGTGAGCGCTCAGGAGACCGCTGAGGGCCAGGAGAAAAGTACTGCGCAGGGGAACGATGGTGTCCTGGAGACCTGTGACGCGTGGGCGAGCGATGGCGAGTCGGCGAACGATGGCGCGTTAGCGAACGCTGGCATGCAGGCGAGCGATGGCGCATTGGCGAGCGATGGCGCGTTGGAGCGTGATGGTGCGTAGAACGCGCAGGCGAACGACCACGTGTGGGAGAGTTGATCGCAGGAGACCTATGTCTGTCAAGATCTGATTGGCGCTGACGTGTAGGAGAGCGCTTGCGCGCAGGCGATGGATCGCGCGGGCGGTCAGGAGATCGCCGGGACTCAGGGGAGCGCTGACGCGCTGGAGAACACTACGTGCAGGAGATCGCTGACAAGCAGGAGAACGCTGATACGTTGGAGATCGCTGACGCGCTGGTGATCGCTGACGCGCTGGTGATCGATGGCGCGCAGGAAGACGACACGTAGAAGACTGCGCAGGAGCAAGAGGGGCGACGCGCAAAGGCGAACGCTTGCGAACGGGTTCAGGAAGAGAAGGCGCATGGGCGCGTGGGCGTGCAGGAACTCTGGATGTGCGCGCAGGAGACCGTGCGCGTTGCTGCGCAGGAGAAAGAAGACGAGCAGGAACGCGAGGGCGAGGAGGAGTTAAATCCTTGCCCGCATCCAGAACCGGAGTTCTAGGGCGAGTGGGCGAGCGTGGGCGCGTGTCAGGAACAGGAGGCGCAGGTGCGCACTGACGAGCAGGAGATCTTGTGTGCTCAGGTGACCGTTGGCGTGCTGGGTGTGTAACAGGAACAAGAGGATGTACGTTGTCCACAGGAGAGTGCTGGCGAGCAGGGGGGCGTTGACCATCAGGAGATCGCTGGCGAACAGGAGAGCGCTGGCGATCAGGAGAGCGCTGACGAACAGGAGAGCACTGGATAGGTGAGTCAGGAGACTTCAAGGATGGAGAGTGCTTACGCGCTACTGCAGGAGGGCGCGCAGGGGAACCCTGACGGGCAAGGGAAGCCCCCACACCGTGGGAGACATCCCTTTGCCCCGAAGGGACCGGTGCCCGTCGGCTGATGAGATCAGAAGACTGTTGGCCATCTGCAGAGGTGGAAGGTCTAGGCGTAGGAGAACGCGAACGATTCCCGGAGAGGTCTAAGGACGCGGCTGCTACAGTCTACTCCCGGCGAGGAGGGTCCTCATCGGAGGACGGAGGAGGCGAAGACTCGAAGAAGCGCCTCTTGACACCCTTATAGGGAGACGGGAGGCCCCTGCGACGAAGAGGACGACGGGCCTTACGGCGAAGGCGGCCACGAGGGAGGTCATCGGGATCGTCAGTCCTCCGAAGAGGAGTCTCAGTCAAAGCGCTCCCCCGAGGGGGAGACGTAGCCGCAGGAGAGACCGTGGGACCCCCTTCCCCCTTCAAAGGATGTTCGGAAGGGGGAGGAGAGCCTTCAGCAACGTCAGAAGCCGCAGAGGTTTGACCAGACCCGTCGGAAGCCTCTGCCACCCCAACGTCGACGATAGACAGAGGATCGACCTCTGCTATCACCGGCGACTGCTTGACAGCGGCCCCCAACTGGATAAGGCTTCCTTGGAGGGCAGGCCCTTAAGCCCCAAGGAAACCCAAAGCTGAAAAAGATCATCAAAATCCTCCCCCGGAGGAGGAGGGGGAGCCGCCCTGCTATGGGAGGCGACGCCCTCTCCCGCACCCCGAGTTTGGGAAACAGAACAAGGGTCTGCGCTACCACTCGGAGGCCTCTCACCAGAGGCGGGACGAGTGGGAGCTTCGGAGGAGGTTTGGGCGGCGGAAGAAGAGTCCCTAGAGCCTTCCTCCTTCAGGGCAACCCCAGAAGGAGAACGGTCTCTCATGGACTACTTCTTACGCCGGCAGGCAAACCTCTCCCACTGGGAGGCAGACCACTCCCTACATTCACTGCACGTATTTTCCCTATCACACCGTCGGCCTCGACACTGTAGGCAAAGGGTGTGAGGATCGGTATCCACCGCCGACATGAAGGTACCGCAAGGGCCGCCGGCGATCCAAGGGCACTTGCGCATGATGAATACCAAAGGGCGAGGCCAACTTCCAAACACACAGCTGAGGAAAAGCAAAGAAAAAAGATTAAGGCTGTCAACAACGAGGACGATAGACAGACACGTCTGCACATCGTCCGAGCCAAAAGTGAAGTGAAGCAAATCACCGGTGTGTGGGGGGGAGGGGTAGCAAGCTACCCCATCCCCTACCCCTGCTAACTAGCGCGGGGGTAGTTAACCCTCGTTAAAATCTATTGGCTCGTCAATTTCAGCTACACCGAAAGTAAACCCAATGTAAATAGCGTGGTTTGTATTTCGGTTACGGAACAAACTATGGTCCGAGAAGTAACCGCTCAGCCCCTTGAGCAAGGTTACAAAAGCGGTCGCTCAGCACCAAGAGCAAAACCGCCGGAGGACCAGGAACATATCATAATTATTAAAGGTAAGAGAAGTTTCCCCCGAAAGGGAAAGAAACTCAAACCAGGGCAGGGAACCTCCCTTGGAAGGGAAGTTACCCACCCAAGGAGGCGAACCTCCTGAGTGTTCTAAGATGAACTGAAGAGCTGTTGGGTGTCTCGGGAGAACTTCCAGGAGGAGACACGCCCCTGACGAAGTCCTATAGAGGAGGCAGCAACAGCCGACTCCCCGAGTCCCAACAAGACAGCTCTGCTTCGTTGCACATTAGGCAAACGGAAAACAGATCGTTAACTGTGAAAATAAAAAGTAATTAGTTAACATTCATTCCCCCGGGAAGACTTCGAAGAGGAAACCCGAGGGAAAAGAACACAAGAATTACATAACAGGCAAGAGCCCCAACCCCACCTACACTCACGGGAAGGGGGAAGGGCGAGAACTGTAACAGAAACTAAATTATAACAGTTATAATTATGCAATTCATTAAAGAATGTTTACTAAAAGTAAGAACGAAAAAACCCCGAAGGGAAACGTTCTAAAAAACTGAAAAGTTAACAAATACAATTAGATTTTATAATATAAAAAAAAAAATAATTGCGATAAAAAGTACTGCATAGCAACTCCACCCGAACGGAGGAGCTATCGTAGTACGTAGAAAACGTAGTAAAAGGTGAACGACCTCCGGAGAGAGAGAGAGAGACCGTAGTCAAACTACACTCTCGCGATCCTACGCTGAACCCCACTTTCCCCGTAGGAAAAGAGGAGTAGCGGAGAACAAAATAATAAATCCAGCGATGACGACTCCCCACGGCGCCCATGGAAGGAGCCGACCGAAGGACCAAGGAAGAGATCGCGGTCCATAAAATTACATCGTAGTGGCCTGACTGCCGGTGGCCACACGGTGATAACGTACACACACACAACAGCACGAACACTGAAAAGGAAACTTACTGATTTCTATACTCAAATATATACATAAACATAAAAATATGTTTACAAATATATATGAGTAAAGAAAAGTAAGTAATTAAGTAAAGACAAAACAATAAATGGCTGCCATGCGAGGACGGGAACAGAGACATCCGTTCGTCGTCCGAGCCAAAAGCGAAGTGGGTCAGTTCACCAGTATGTGAGGGGGGAGGGGTAGCTAGCTACCCCTCCCCAACCCCTGCTAACTAGCGCGGAGGTAGTTAACCCTCGTTAAAAATCTAATGGCTCGCCATTTCAGCTACGCCAAAAGTAATACCCTATGTAAATAGCGTGGTTTGTATTTCGGTTACGGAACAATTACTGTACTATTTTCTATATACAAAAATATATATAAACATTAATAAGGTTTAAATATATCAAGTATAAGAAAAGGTAAGATAAAAGACAAAACAATAATGGCCATCAAGTTAGGATAGGAGCGGAGACTTCCGATCGCTATCCGAGCCAAAAGTAAAGTGAGCCTTTCACCGGTTTGTGTGAGGGGGAGGGGTAGCAGGCTACCCCTCCCTACCCCCCGCTAACTAGCGGAGGGGTAGTAAACCCTTGTTAAAATTCTTATGGCTCGTCATTCAGCTACGCCAAAGTAATTACCCCATGTAAATAGCGTGGTTTGTATTTCAGTTACGGAACAAATCTATTTCTGGGCGAGAGACCTGTGCCGCCCAGTGAACCCACCCTCTACTTCCCTCCCAGAATGGGCCCAAGCTTGGGTGCTATGAGGAGTGACGTAGCTGGCGTGGGTGGAGATGGTGGTAGTAGCATTCAATAGCGGTTGTAGAACGGCACCTCGTTGTAACGGGGATATTTGAAGAAGAAATATCTAAATGGCACGAGACCTCTGGTTGTGGTTTTCACGCCCCAGTTACTTATACCGACACCTATTTAGGTGACCGAGCTGGGTTCATCCCTGGCATTCCTATGCAACTTTTTTCTCTGGTAATACATAACAGTTATATACCTTAGAAATGATGCTAAAGGAGCATTTCACTGGGCGGCACAGGTCTCTCGCCCAGAAATAGATTTTTCCTTTGTCAAAATCCCTTAAATAAGGGGGTACGAAAAATGTTATTTTCATTAGTAAAATAAATTTTTGAATATACTTACCCGATAATCATGTAGCTGTCAACTCCGTTGCCTGACAGAATTCTACGGAAGGGATACGCCAGCGATCGCTATACAAGAGGGGGGTGTACTCACAAGCGCCACCTGTGGCCAGGTACTGCAGTACTTCTTGTTGACACCACCTCAATTTTTCCTCGGTCCACTGGTTCTATGGGGAGGAAGGGTGGGTCAATTAAATCATGATTATCGGGTAAGTATATTCAAAAAATGTTATTTTTATTAGTAAAATAAATTTTTGAATATACTTACCCGATAATCATGTAGCTGTCAACTCCGTTGCCCGACAGAATTCTATGGAGGGATACGCCAGCTATCACAATACTAGAAGGGGGTGTACTTACCAGCGCCACCTGTGGCCAGGTACTCAAGTACTTCTTGTTGACACCTCCTCAATTATTCCTCGGTCCACTGGTTCTCTATGGGGAGGAAGGGAGGGTCGATTAAATCATGATTATCGAGTAAGTATATTCAAAAATTTATTTTACTAATAAAAATAACATTTTTCAATATTAAACTTACCCGATAATCATGTAGCTGATTCACACCCAGGGGGGTGGGTGAAAAACCAGTGTACAAGACTAAAGGATAGCTAAGTATCCCGTATTTCATATAATCAGTTATCCACAATAACAATGAAATAAGTACCTGGTAAGGAAGTCGACTTGAACCGTTACTCTGCCTTTAATAAGATCGTCTTCCTTACTGAGCGCAGCGTTCCTCTTGGGAGGCTGAATCAACTCAAAGGTGCTAAGGTATACAGGGCTGCAACCCATACTAAAGGACCTCATCACAACCTTTAACCTCGGCGCTTCTCAAGAAAGAATTGACCACCCGCCAAATCAACAAGGATGTGGAAGGCTTCTTAGCCGACCGTACAACCCATAAAAAGTATTCAAGAGAAAGGTTAAAAGGTTATGGGATTATGGGAATGTAGTGGCTGAGCCCTCGCCTACTACTGCATTCGTTGCCACGAATGGTCCCAGGGTGTAGCAGTACTCGTAAAGAGACTGGACATCTTTGAGATAGAATGATGCGACCACTGACTTGCTTCTATCCAATAGGTTGCATCCATAACACTCTGCAGAGAATGGTTCTGTTTGAAGGCCACTGAAGTAGCCACAGCTCCCACTTCATGTGTCCTTACCTTCAGCAAAGCAAGGTCTTCTTCCTTCAGATGAGAATGTGTTTCTCTAATCAGAAGCCTGAATAGTAAGAAACTGAGTTCTTAGAACTTGGAAAAGAAGGTTTCTTGATAGCACACTATAAGGCTTCTGATTGTCCTTGTAAAGGTTAAGACCTTTTTAGATAGTACCTAAGAGCTCTAACTGGGCAAAGTACTCTCTTCAGATCATTCCCCACCAAGTTGGACAGGCTTGGGATCTCGAACGACTTAGGCCAAGGACGTGAAGGAAGCTCGTTTAGCAAAAACCGAGCTGCAAGGAACATGTAGCCGTTTCAGATGTGAAAACAATGATCCTGCTGAAGGCGTGGATCTCACTTACTCTTTTAGCTGTTGTCAAGCACACGAGAAAAAGAGTTTTTAATGTGAGGTCCTAAAAAGAGGCTGATTGGAGAGGTTCAAATCTTGATGACATAAGGAACCTTAGGACCACGTCTAGATTCCAGCCTGGAGTGGACAACCGACGTTCCTTTGAGGTCTCAAAAGACCTAGGGAGGTCCTGTAGATCTTTGTTGGTGGAAAGATCCAAGCCTCTGTGGCGGAAAACCGCTGCCAACATACTTCTGTAACCCTTGATCGTAGGAGCTGAAAGGGATCTTACTTTCCTTAGATATAACAGGAAGTCAGCAATCTGGGTTACAGTGGTACTGGTTGAGGAAACTGCATTGGTCTTGTACCAGCTACGGAAGACTTCCCCTTGAGACTGATAGATTCTGAGAGTGGATGTTCTCCTTGCTTTGGCAATCGCTCTGGCTGCCTCCTTCGAAAAGCCCCTAGCTCTTAAGAGTCTTTCGAAAGTCTGAAGGCAGTCAGACGAAGAGCGTGGAGGATTGGGTGTACCTTCTTTACGTGAGGTAGACTTAGAAGGTTCACTCCTAGAGGAAGAGTCCTGGGAATGTCGACCAGCCATTGCAGTACCTCTAAGAACCATTCTCTCGCGGACCAGAGCGGAGCCAACCAACGTCAGCCGTGTCCCTTTGTGAGAGGAGAACTTCTGAAGTACCCTGTTGACAATCTTGAACGGCGGGAATGCATACAGGTCGAGATGGAACCAATCCAGCAGAAAAGCATCCACGTGAACTGCTGCTGGGTCTGGAATCGGAGAACAATACAACAGGAGTCTCTAGGTTATCGAGGTAGCGAACAGATCTATGGTTGGCTGACCCCACAGGGCCCAAAGTCTGTTGCAAACATTCTTGAGAAGGGTCCACTCTGAGGGGATGACCTGACCCTTCCGTCTGAGGTGATCTGCCATGACATTCATACCGCCCTGAATGAACCTCGTTACCAGTTAGCTTTCGATCTTTAGACCAGATGAGTAGGTCCCTTGCGATCTAGAACAACTTCCACGAAAGAGTCCCTCCCTGCTTGAAGATGTAAGCCAGGGCTGTGGTGTTGTCAGAGTCCACCTCCACCACTTTGTTAAGCTGGAGGGACTTGAAGTTTATCAAGGCCAGAATAACCGCCAACAACTCCTTGCAATTGATGTGAAGTGTCCTTTGCTCCTGATTCCATGTTCCCGAGCATTCTTGTCCGTCCAAAGTCGCACCCCAGCCCGTGTCTGATGCGTCCGAGAGGAGACGGCGGTCGTGTTTCTGAACAGCCAAAGGTAGACTTCCTTGAGAAGAAAGCTGTTCTTACACCACGCGAGAGAAGACCTCCTCTCTTCGGAAACAGGAACTGAGACCGTCTCTAGCGTCATGTCCTTTATCCAGTGAGCAGCTAGATGATACTGAAGGGGGGGGAGGTGGAGTCTCCCTAACACGATGAACAGGGCCAGCGATGAAAGTGTCCCTGTTAGACTCATCCACTACCTGACTGAGCATCGGTTCCTTCTCAGCATGCTCTGGATGCATTCTAGGGCTTGGAAGATCCTTGGGGCCGACGGAAAAGTCCGAAAAGCTCGACTCTGAAGATCCATACCCAAGGAGACAATGGTCTGGGATGGAACGAGCTGAGACTCCTCAAAATTGACCAGGAGGCCCAGGTCCTTGGTCAGATTCATAGTCCATTTGAAAATCTCCAGACAGCGACGACTTGTGGGAGCTCTTAAAAGCCAGTCGTCTGACGGAGCCGGACACAAGATCATGGTACTGCTGCACAGTCTGTGAGCTGTCAATCATGGGCAAGCGAGGAAGTACAGTGACAACCCGAATCTGTCTAGACTGTCTGGGTCGTACAGACAACTCCTTATCGGGTTGCTGAGGTTGCCGCACTGCGTCACAACAAGTCACTTCTGTTGGTTGTTGAACGTCTTCCCCGTGACACATTGACTCCGTAAACAAAAAATCCTCTAACAAGGACTAAGCTTGGACTGCATGTCTTGCAACACAGCTCAAGGTCTATGGGAGCAGGTGTGGTAACAGACGGGATTAGCGACTGAAGTGGAACCATTACCTTCCCTGGAAGCATGTTACGCTTAAATAAAAGTCCATAGGAGGCTATGCAGCTAAAGGCTCCCTCCAAATGACAGAGTCCTCAAGGGAATATCAGAAGGAGGGAGAAAAGAACTTTCTCATCTACAGGGACCATATCCTAGAAAAGCTAAGTTCTCTCAGTGAGGGTTCACTGGTGCAAAAGCAGCAGACTAGAAGGCAACGTTATGAAACTGCTTGACAGTCTAGTGAGTTGGCAACAACCAAAGATGTGTGACTGAGAAGCATGCGGTAAGGTATGCAGAGCATGTTGTATGCAGAGTATGCTGTATGCAGAGCATGCTGAATGTAGAGCATGCTGTATGCAGAGCATGCTGAATGCAGAGCATGCTGTATGCAGAGCATGTTGTATGCAGAGCATGCTGAATGCAGAGCATGCTGTATGCAGAGCATGTTGTATGCAGAGCATGCTGTATGCAGAGCATGCTGTATGCAGAGCATGCTGTATGCAGAGCATGCTGTAAGCAGAGCATGCTGTATGTAGAGCATGCTGTAAGGAAAGCAGAGCGTGTGCATGGCGTTTAACATTTCTCAGAAATTCCATGACCAGTGCTAGAGTGCTTTATGCATGCTTGCATGGGTTTAAATATCAACATAATATTTACCTTACATTCATAACTCATGATTCATATTTTTTTGCCATATTCTGCGATATTGTTAAAAATATATTGCAAGGAATACAAATATTTTTTCATAAGTAATACAAATAACCTCCATTATCATAAGGTTTGAAAATGGAGGTAAGGTATGCTGAACAGCAGAGTCAGAACGAGCTGGAACAACAATAGTTGTGGTTTCCTCTTCAAGACTCTGTTGAGGGAACACCTGAGGCTCAGTCTGCAAAGGCTGATCAAAGGAAGTAGCAGAAGGTAGGCGCATGGGTGGAGGAGGCTGACTCCTGGCATGAGTAGCTGAACCCAAGGGTTGCGCTTGCTGAGCGGTTGGCGGAAGCGGAGTAGCAAGTTCCTGTTCCTGTGGTGTGAGCGGAGCGCGATGAGGTAGAGGCTGCGCAGAACAAGGTAAATGTCTCGCAAGCTGAGGCTCCTGAGGCGCAAGGCTAAGGTGTAGTGGTGCTTGCCTTGTGGAGGGTTGAGCTCGCTGCAGCGAGAGCTGAGGAGACTGACTCAAGAACGGGAGAGGTTGTTGTACCTCAACCGAGTGTTGCATCACTGGTGGAGCAGCAAGTGGAGGCGGAGGAAGAGAGGTATAATCCTCCTGATCCCATTGTAAAGGTTGCCTTAAAGAAGGCGGAGGCTGAGCACCACTGGGAACAGCCAACTCAGAACGTGGCTCAACATCGTACGCCTGGCAGGTGGTACTGCGATCAGGCGGAGCGAGCGCAGGCGGAGCGAGCGCAGGCGGAGCGAGCGCAGGCGGAGCGAGCGCAGGCGGAGGGAGTGTAGGCGGAGGCGGAGGCGCAACACTCTCAGCCCGACACTCACGCATCAAGACCGAAAGTTGTGACTGCATGGACTGCAGTAGAGTCAACTTGGGGTCGGCAGACACTAAGGTCTGCTGAGGTAAAGCCTTAACAGCAGAGATCTGTTGCGGCAGAACCTTACTCCTCTTAGGCGGAGTGCATTCAACTGATGACTGAGGAGAGTCAGAGCTAACCCAATGACTGCATCCGGGTTGTTGAACTCTAACTTCGTACGTCTGGCATAGGTCTGGACTTTATGTTTAAGAGGTCTTGAGACCTGAGACCAGCGTTTTCTCCCCTAAATTTCTTCTGCAGACGAGCAAAATAAGGGCTCAATCGTCTGCGGGTGGGAGTGACGGTCTCGGTAAGACACGCCCACAACCACCGAGGATACTCCTGTGCGCCGATCAAGGCCTGCTGAACCCTTTTGTCCTTCGACATTGCTTCTCCCCTGGGCTTGGGAGCTTGCAAGAGGTCCCGGACTGGGAGAACGACTGGCGCGCACAGAAGTACCCTCACGCACAACACTGACACACTTTGCGCTAATCACTTATCACTTTGATTTTCTGTTTGCACTTATTTCACTGAACTCGAAACTTTAAGTGGTTTGTACCTGAAACACGCAATTCTATCCTTTCTCAAAAGTTAGTAATTGCGAAAACAGAATTACAATGTAACAGAAAAATCTAATGAAAGATAAATAATTCAGTGGCTGGAAAGAGACTAAACACTAGATCACTCTAGAAACGTTTACTTTCTTCCCCTAAAGAGACTAGGGAGAAGAGCAAAAAACGATAACAACGTTACTCGTACGCCTGGCAGGCTTGAATGAAACGTTTATCCTCCTCTTTCTCCCTCCGTCTCTATCTCTCTCTCTCTCTCTCTCTCTTGACTTAGAACCTGAGAGAAGAGCCCAATCATATATATCGTTAAAACATATTATTGTTAAAGGAAAAAACTGAAATATTTCCCAAAATGAAAAGTTCCTTTATTAGGATTAAAACCATAAAGTTAAGAAAGAATGAACAAAACGCTAGACACGGTTACTCTTACTGCAATGTGAAACCGTGAAAATTCTTTCTCTATCGTAACGATAGAGTGCAAGTTGAACGTTCTGAATGTCAACAACTGCAGAGACAAAACAAAACGTTAGTTCAACTTTGAAAAAAGTACTAGACTATCAAAGAAATTCTTTCAAAGACATTAAAATAGCATAATATGTTAACAGGTAAAACCGAAATGACGGGCTCAATGTTAATTAACTTCGGTACCAAGAAAAGACCGCCTACTATTAGGAAGGTCGAATATAAACAAATATAAAAATTAATTTAATAAGTTTATAAAAAAAAAGGAAGTTAATCGAAGAGGCCTATAAGAGGCGGAGAGATATAAAATAAATCTATAACTTTTGTTAAGCAAAATTAAGAAAGAGTCTATACTCTCTTAGACACCAACACTTCCGTCTAAGGGAAGGGTCGGCCATTTAAAGGTGAAAGAGAGTTCATACTCTCTTCGTCACCATAATTAATCAAATTAATTCCAAAAGCTAACTAAGCTAATATAGAAGTTTCCAGTAAAGCGACAGCCGAAATCAAAGAGAAATACTTCACCAAAGTCGTGAAATACTCCAAGAACAAAAGCGTATCCCAGAACGTCTTGCCGGAAGCACGACAGAGGAATAATTGAGGAGGTGTCAACAAGAAGTACTTGAGTACCTGGCCACAGGTGGCGCTGGTAAGTACACCCCCTTCTAGTATTGTGATAGCTGGCGTATCCCTCCATAGAATTCTGTCGGGCAACGGAGTTGACAGCTACATGATTATCGGGTAAGTTTAATATTGAAAATTTATTTTACTAATGAAAATAACATTTTTCAATATTAAACTTACCCGATAATCATGTAGCTGATTCACACCCAGGGAGGTGGGTGAAAACCAGTGTACATGTATATCAAGAAGCTAAGTATCCCGTATTTCATATTATCAGTTATTCAAAATAACAATGAAATTACAAGTACCTGGTAAGGAAGTCGACTTGAGCCATTACTCTGCCTTAAATAAGTTCGTCTTCCTTACTGAGCGCAGCGTTCCTCTTAGGAGGCTGAACAACTCTAAGGTGCTGAAGTATCAAGGGCTGCAACCCATACTAAAGGACCTCATCACAACCTTTAACCTCGGCGCTTCTCAAGAAAGAATTGACCACCCGCCAAATCAACAAGGATGTGGAAGGCTTCTTAGCCGACCGTACAACCCATAAAAAGTATTCAAGAGAAAGGTTAAAAGGTTATGGGATTATGGGAATGTAGTGGGTGAGCCCTCGCCTACTACTGCATTCGTTGCTACGAATGGTCCCAGGGTGTAGCAGTACTCGTAAAGAGACTGGACATCTTTGAGATAGAATGATGCGAACACTGACTTGCTTCTCCAATAGGTTGCATCCATAACACTCTGCAGAGAACGGTTCTGTTTGAAGGCCACTGAAGTAGCCACAGCTCCCACTTCATGTGTCCTTACCTTCAGCAAAGCAAGGTCTTCTTCCTTCAGATGAGAATGTGCTTCCCTAATCAGAAGCCTGAATAGTAAGAAACTGAGTTCTTAGAACTTGGAAAAGAAGGTTTCTTGATAGCACACCATAAGGCTTCTGATTGTCCTCGTAAAGGTTAGGACCTTTTTAGATAGTACCTAAGAGCTCTAACTGGGCAAAGAACTCTCTCCAGTTCATTTCCCACCAAGTTGGACAGGCTTGGGATCTCGAACGACTTAGGCCAAGGACGTGAAGGAAGCTCGTTTAGCAAAAACCGAGCTGCAAGAAACATGTAGCCGTTTCAGATGTGAAAACAATGATCCTGCTGAAGGCGTGGATCTCACTTACTCTTTTAGCTGTTGTCAAGCACACGAGGAAAAGAGTTTTTAATGTGAGGTCCTAAAAAGAGGCTGATTGGAGAGGTTCAAATCTTGATGACATAAGGAACCTTAGGACCACGTCTAGATTCCAGCCTGGAGTGGACAACCGATGTTCCTTTGAGGTCTCAAAAGACCTAGGGAGGTCCTGTAGATCTTTGTTGGTGGAAAGATCCAAGCCTCTGTGGCGGAAAACCGCTGCCAACATACTTCTGTAACCCTTGATCGTAGGAGCTGAAAGGGATCTTACTTTCCTTAGATGTAACAGGAAGTCAGCAATCTGGGTTACAGTGGTACTGGTTGAGGAAACTGCATTGGTCTTGTACCAGCTACGGAAGACTTCCCCTTGAGACTGATAGATTCTGAGAGTGGATGTTCTCCTTGCTCTGGCAATCGCTCTGGCTGCCTCCTTCGAAAAGCCCCTAGCTCTTGAGAGTCTTTCGAAAGTCTGAAGGCAGTCAGACGAAGAGCGTGGAGGTTTGGGTGTACCTTCTTTACGTGAGGTTGACGTAGAAGGTTCACTCCTAGAGGAAGAGTCCTGGGAATGTCGACCAGCCATTGCAGTACCTCTATGAACCATTCTCTCGCGGGCCAGAGCGGAGCCAACCCACGTCAGCCGTGTCCCTTTGCGAGAGGAGAACTTCTGAAGTACCCTGTTGACAATATTGAACGGCGGGAATGCATAGAGGTCGAGATGGGACCAATCCAGCAGAAAAGCATCCACGTGAACTGCTGCTGGGTCTGGAATCGGAGAACAATACAACAGGAGTCTCTAGGTTATCGAGGTAGCGAACAGATCTATGGTTGGCTGACCCCACAGGGCCCAAAGTCTGCTGCAAACACTCTTGTGAAGGGTCCACTCTGTGGGGATGACCTGACCCTTCCGGCTGAGGCGATCTGCCATGACATTCATACCGCCCTGAATGAACCTAGTTACCAGCGTGAGCTTTCGATCTTTTGACCAGATGAGGAGGTCCCTTGCGATCTAGAACAACTTCCACGAAAGAGTCCCTCCCTGCTTGAAGATGTAAGCCAGGGCTGTGGTGTTGTCAGAGTCCACCTCCACCACCTTGTTAAGCTGGAGGGACTTGAAGTTTATCAAGGCCAGAAGAACCGCCAACAACTCCTTGCAATTGATGTGAAGTGTCCTTTGCTCCTGATTCCATGTTCCCGAGCATTCCTGTCCGTCCAAAGTCGCACCCCAGCCCGAGTCTGATGCGTCCGAGAGGAGACGGCGGTCGGGTTTCTGAACAGCCAAATGTAGACTTCCTTGAGAAGAAAGCTGTTCTTACACCACGCGAGAGAAGACCTCCTCTCTTCGGAAACAGGAACTGAGACCGTCTCTAGCGTCATGTCCTTTATCCAGTGAGCAGCTAGATGATACTGAAGGGGGGGGAGGTGGAGTCTCCCTAACACGATGAACAGGGCCAGCGATGAAAGTGTCCCTGTTAGACTCATCCACTACCTGACTGAGCATCGGTTCCTTCTCAGCATGCTCTGGATGCATTCTAGGGCTTGGAAGATCCTTGGGGCCGACGGAAAAGCCCGAAAAGCTCGACTCTGAAGATCCATACCCAGGTAGACAATGGTCTGGGATGGGACGAGCTGAGACTCCTCAAAATTGACCAGGAGGCCCAGTTCCTTGGTCAGATTCATAGTCCATCTGAGAATCTCCAGACAGCGACGACTTGTGGGAGCTCTTAAAAGCCAGTCGTCTGACGGAGCCGGACACAAGATCATGGTACTGCTGCACAGTCTGTGAACTGTCAACCATGGGGAAGCGAGGAAGTACAGTGACAACCCGAAGCTGTCTAGACTGTCTGGGTCGTACAGACAACTCCTTATCGGGTTGCTGAGGTAGCCGCACTGCGTCACAACAAGTCACTTCTGCTGGTTGTTGAACGTCTTCCCAGTGACACACTGACTCCGTAAACAAAAAATCCTCTAACAAGGACTAAGCTTGGACTGCATGTCTTGCAACACAGCTCAAGGTCTATGGGAGCAGGTGTGGTAACAGACGGGGTTAGCGACTGAAGTGGAACCATTACCTTCCCTGGAAGCATGTTATGCTTAAATAAAAGTCCATAGGAGGCTACGCAGCTAAAGGCTCCTCTCCAAATGACAGAGTCCTCAAGGGAATATCAGAAGGAGGGAGAAAAGCACTTTCTCATCTACAGGGACCATATCCGAGAAAAGCTAAGTTCTCTCAGTGAGGGTTTCACTGGTGCAAAAGCAGCAGACTAGAAGGCAACGTTATGAAACTGCTTGACAGTCTAGTGAGTTGGCAACAACCAAAGATGTGTGACTGAGAAGCATGCGGTAAGGTATGCAGAGCATGCTGTATGCAGAGCATGCTGTATGCAGAGCATGTTGTATGTAGAGCATGCTGTAAGAGAAGCAGAGCATGTTGCATGGCGTGTAACATTTCTCAGAAATTCCATGACCAGTGCTAGATTGAGTAATATCGCATTACTGTCCATTGAAAGTGCACGTGCCGAGGGAATTGATTTAGACTGTTTTGTTGATGAATTTGATAGCCGGCATGATAATCGTAGAATTAAGCTGCACTAAATATACGATCTATAATCTACTTCACCTCAGGACAGGGAAACTCGCCCTGTTGGCAACACTGCATTACTCATGCATGCTTGCATGGGGTTTAATATCAACATAATATTTACATTACATTCATAACTCTGATTCATTTGTTTTGAAGATATTTTGCCATATTTGCGATTTGTTAAAAATATATTGCAAGGAATACATATATATTTTTTATTTAAGTAATACGAATAACCTCCATTATCATAATGTTTGTGTAGGCATACATGTATATGATTACAAATGCAAGTTATGAAAGTAATGAGGTGTTATTATTGTCATTTGTTATTTCAAAGTTGAATGGGAAGAGGCTCAAGTTGAGGAGAAAGTGGCAGATGCATGCGTTGAGGTGGCTGACTCATAGCATGAGGTTCCTGCCTCAAGAGTTGCGCTTGCCTCAAGGGTTGAGGTGGCAGCGCAGAGAGAGGCTCTTGACTCACGAGTTGAGGTTCTTGAGGTGTGAGCTGCGAGAGTTGAGGTAGCGGCTGCGCAGAACGCAGTTCCTGTCTCACGAGTTGAGGTTCCTGAGGAGCTAGCCTGAAGAGTTGAGGCTCTCGCCTTGAGGAAAGTTGAGGTAGCAGCTGCGAGAGCTGAGGTGGCTGCCTCAAGGAAGGTAGAGGTTGTCGTACCTCAAAAGGTTGTAGCCTCAAAGATGGTCTAACTGCAAGAAAATCTTGCCTCAAGGCATAAGACTCCTGCTCCCATTGTTGAGGTTGCCTTAAGGAAGGTTGAGGTTGCTGCACAACGCTGGTAACTGGCAACTCCGAACGCGGTAAGGTAGCTTGAGGAACCTCAACTTCGTACGCCTGGCAGACTGGACTGCGGTGAGGCGGAGCGCTCGCAGGAGGAGGTGTAACCTTCTCAGCCTGAAACTCACGCATTAAGACCGCAAGCTGCGACTGCATGGACTGCAGCAAAGTCATCTTGGGATCAACAGACGATAAGGTCTGTTGAGGCAAAGCCTTAACAGAAGATGAGGTCTGTTGAGGCATCGCCTTACCTCTCTTAGGAGGTGTGCAGTCACCTGATGACTGCGGAGAGTCAGAGCTAACCCAATGACTTCATCCGGGTTGTTGAACTCTAGAGGTCTGGACTTTACGTTTAAGAGGTCTTGAGACCTGAGTCCAGCGTTTTCTCCCCGAAATTTCTTCTGCAGACGAGCAAAATAAGGGCTCAATCGTCTGCGGGTGGGAGTGACGGTCTCTGTAAGACACGCCCGCAACCACCGAGGATACTTCTGTGCGCCGATCAAGGCCTGCCGAACCCTTTTGCCCTTCGACATTGCTTCTCCCCTGGGCTTGGGAGCTTGCAAGAGGTCCCGGACTGGGAGGACGACTGGCACGCACAGAAGTACCCTCACGCACAACACTGACACACTTTGCGCTAATCACTTATCACTTTTGATTTTCTGTTTGCACTTATTTCACTGAACTCGAAACTTTAAGTGGTTTGTACCTGAAACACGCAATTCTATCCTTCCTTAAAAGTTAGTAATTGCGAAAACAAAATAACAATGTAACAGAAAAATCTAATGAAAGATAAATAATTCAGTGGCTGGAAAGAGACTAAACACTAGATCAAATAAACTACGTTTAAAATCTCTCACCGCATAAAGCTTGAGAACAAGAATAAAACTCTAGAAACGTTTACCTTCTTCCCCTAAAGAGACTAGGGAGAAGAGCAAAAACGATAACAACGTTACTCGCTTGAACGAAACGTTTATCCAGCTCTCTCTCCCTCCGTCTCTATCTCTCTCTCCCTCTCTCTCTTGACTTAGAACCTGAGAGAAGAGCCCAATCATATATATCGTTAAAACATATTATTGTTAAAGGAAAATATTTCCCAAAATGAAAAGTTCCTTTATTAGAATTAAAACCATTAAGTTAAGAAAGAATGAACAAAACGCTAGACACGGTTACTCTTACTGCAACGTGACACCGTGAAAATTCTCTCTCTATCGTAACGATAGAGCGCAAGTTGAACGTTCTGAACGTCAACAACTGCAGAGACAAAACAAAACGTTAGTTCAACTTTGAAAACAGTACGAGACTATCAAAGAAATTCTTTCAAAAACATTAAAATAGCATAATATGTTAACAGGAAAACCGAAATGACGGGCTCAATGTTAATTAACTTCGGTACCAAGAAAAGACCGCCTACTATTAGGAAAGGTCGAATATAAACAAATATAAAAATTAATTTTAATAAGTTTATAAAAAAAAGAAGTTAATCGAAGAGGCCTATAAAAGGCGGAGAGATATAAAATAAATCTATAACTTTGTTAAGCAAAATTAAGAAAGAGAGTCTATACTCTCTTAGACACCAACACTTCCGTCTAAGGGAAGGGTCGGCCATTTAAAGGTGAAAGAGAGTTCATACTCTCTTCGTCACCATAATTAATCAAATTAATTCCAAAAGCTAGCTAAGCTAATAATAAAACTTCCTGAATAGCGAAAGCTGAAATCTTAGAGCAATACTTCACCAAAAACCGTGAACAAGACTCCAAAATTATAAGCGTATCCATGAACGTCTTGCCGGAAGCACGACAGAGGAAAAATTGAGGTGGTGTCAACAAGAAGTACTGCAGTACCTGGCCACAGGTGGCGCTTGTGAGTACACCCCCCTCTTGTATAGCGATCGCTGGCGTATCCCTTCCGTAGAATTCTGTCGGGCAACGGAGTTGACAGCTACATGATTATCGGGTAAGTTTAATATTGAAAACTCATGAACGGATGGTTTGCCCCTAAAATCATGGTCAGAAATGCATAAAACAAGAATAAGACAGCAGGTCGGGAAAATATATGGTTCGTGTATTTGGCTAGAAATTAAAGTACCATATATTTACCAAAACTAACATAGTGTGCATAAGTAAAAAAGTACCATATCTGAATTTGGCGGAAACTGTAATAATACCAAATTTTGTCGTCGTTAAGCCACAGAGTTATTTAGAAACTAAATAACACCAGAGAAACTTCTAGGCCTAATTCACTAAAAGTTATACATTCAACAAGAAATTCAATATAAAATAAAAGCTAATTTAGAATGGTTCAAAACTATGAGAGCCTAAATTATCGGTTTTATTTTGCATTAACATGTTTGTCCCAAAACGAATTTAATCAGCATATTTCAATGAAACATTACTCGTACATTTGTTTAAACCCATAACCATGACTCGCCAGGTAATAACAACCAAGGTAATCAAATTCAAAGTTTTTATAATTGATAATTAACGCAGAAATACTAGGCCAGGGGGCCAATGCCCAAAGCAAAACATGTTCTACTTGTCAAAAAATAGGAGCAGTGAAATTATGTTATCATTAGCGAAGTGAGCTTATGACAACGAAAACCAATAAATCCTTAGCTCAAATTTAGTTAGGATGTAGTACTACAATGAACACTTATGAACGACTCCATAAGGTATAGATGGAAAGTCTCATTTTCTATGCGTCGTTAAGTCCTAACGAGCAAAAGCTTAGGCGTTTTGACCGTGTTTCATTAATATTACTCTGTAGTCAACTAACCATTACTCGATACCTATGGATTTTCGTCACACATTATAAAAAAAGGTTCAAAACACCTATAAATGCACATTATTCCCGTTGGTAATTTTTTATTGTATTACAGGGTGAGATTTCGAACAGAAAATTTATGTTTACCTATAGTAAATAACGTGATTTAACCGAATTTGGTGTTCATTTCAATCGGAAACAAACAGATCAACCAATTCGACTACCTTTAATTTGCACGGTGTCACTTCTCTTACGAATGTACTGCAAACGATAACATTAGCAACGTTACCAATAATACACAGTGTTACCAACGTTGACGTATGGTACACAGAGTTACCAACGGCACGCTGACATTACTAACGATAGCAATGATAGATATTTCCATACGTATTTTAAATAATTTCTCCATATAAGTTTTACCCAATATATAAAAAGTACAAAAAGGGCACAGAACCTAACAAACCCACCTAACCTAGCCTAGTAGTGTGACAGGTCACAAAATAACATTTGATCTACATCGGACGTTGGCAGCACTGGTTACTGTATTTTTTCATAACACAATCTTTGCAACGGCGCCTCCAAAGTTTATTCAGATATACTGTTTTGTATTTTCCTCCGGTTATTATAATTTCAAGAAGGTAATGAATAGAGAAGAAAAGGCTTGTTTTATGTTTATATATCGATTCCCCAGTATGTTTTCCCCACCCAAAACCCCAAGTTCCCACTGGGGGTCCCCCATTATCGGAGGATATAGATGTATATATATTTCTGAAACTATTCATTTGCGACGGGAACGAGTGTCATTTTCGAAGAGAGCGTAATTTTTTCAACAAGAAAAAGAAGTTGTTTTCCTAGGTTACATTGCCCTGTAATACACTACAATGAAACCTTCCCGTTTTTAAAGCTGTAAAACATATTGATCTAATATAGAAATTTACCGAAATATCCTAACATAGGCTAATCCGTAAGAGGACAATTGCACCACCAGACGGCTCTAGAACAATTAACCCCCCCCCCCTAGGACAATTACACCCTCCGACAATTAAGGGGCTAACTGTCCTAGTGGGTAACTGTCCTAGGGGGTAATTGTCCTAAGGAGGTAGTTTTCAGCGGGGGGGGGGGTAATTATCCTGTAGCCCACCCAGACACCGTCCCTCTTACTCTACTACAATACTCTGCCAAACTAATGTGATTTCTACAACCTATCCATATGACACAATTATATTACGAATTGCAACAATATATTCTTATACCAAAGACACGAGGTTATAATTTCAACAATTCCTTACCTATGACCTTCGGTGGTATAATAAAACCGAAATGTGAAGAGCAATCCGTACACTTAGCCTAGGCCTAGGCAATGACACTACACTAAACCTTTCACTAGGGTTAAAATGTCAGATTCGCTTACCTTATAATCAGTTCGTCTCGCTCTTCCCGTTATAAAACACCGACTTTCTCGGAATCAAGGAAAATTACAACATAATTCGCGAAATAATCACATATAAAGAACGAAACTTGACGTATAATGTAACGTGTAACGCTTTTCAATGTTTGGGTTACTTTGTAGTAGTACGCATACGATCTCCGGGGATTACATCTTTTAAAAGTCTCGACCAGGTAATATATATCTAAGGAATTAATATATATGTATATATATATATATATATATATATATATATATATATATATATATATATATATATATATATATATATATATATATATATATACTGCATATATATATATATATATATATATATATATATATATATATATATATATATATATATATATATATATATATATATATATATATATATGAAAGAATGCATATGAATGAATTCAAAAAGTCCAAACTGACCACAATAGGTTGCGTAAACTGATGATAGCAAGGTCTCATCCCAACTGCTTTAAGGGTAGAATGGGATTAAAGTAGAGATTAGGATTTTCATTAATAATATTGTTTAAGGCACATGTAAAAAAAAAAACTTAATTACAGTAGGAAGTATGGGCTTACAAGCTTTGCACCTCTGGATTAGGCAAACTTATTTTGCACCAGGATACGTGTGTTCCAAGGCTATTGTGCTTAGGACTAAAAACAATAGTTTAGTTTCTAACATAGCGTTCAACATATGGCTCAATATCAAATCAAGGATAAGCTTTTATCATTGGGTTATGAAAACAAAGAAAACTTTGGTTTTGTTTTTATTGGATCTGAACTTTTCACAGGGATATGAACGGTGGCTTCTAATCTGCAGCTTTCGGTAACTAACCCAAGTAATTTAAAAATGCCAAAGCCTGCGAAAAAAATACCTTAGTCTTGAAATACGGCTTTACCTTTAATACTTAATTTAAAAAAAACAGTCAACCTGGGATAGCTCTATAGACACCGGGAAATATAGCTGCCGCCACTGATTGTTCACCAGTAAAGAATTCTGATCGACACTACAACATTTACTCTGGTAAATTTAGACTTAGTACTTGACAACACCAAATCTTCATGACACCACAATCATATACCACAGTTTCCTTAATATCTATAATCTGTTTAAGGACATCTTAGATATGTATTTGACCTACGTCTACAGTTATATTAATAAGTATATAACACGGGTAAATGATTATTATGTATGAATATCATAATAGCAATGGATCATTTAGCATGTATGGAAGGATAGTTACTATCAACTAATGCTGTAGAACTAAGAATTTTGGGGCTAAATATTATATGGATTTCTGTGCCTGTATATGCGTAATGTTTATATATATATATATATATATATATATATATATATATATATATATATATATATATATATATATATATATATATATATATATATATATATATATATATATAAACTAATTAATTCAAAGTCATAGAAATAATCAAAGGAATACATTTCCTTTAATGAATCCTTAAATGTAAGTAACAATGAAACTAATATGAATCGTCTACATAGCACAGTGAACGGTAAAATATTAAACCACACCAGACGACCTTAAAATTAAACTTAGTGCGTTAATGAAAGGTTTGATTTATCTTTTTCTCTTTGATAAGTTAAAAGTATTTCTTTCGTATCAGTCACTTGGCGTTCCATGTAACTTTTTCAGAAGATAGATGGCGCCACGTTAAGTTTTTTTTTTCTCATGATATAAATAAATATTGTAGTATTTCGTTTCTTTAAATGACAAACACCATTAATACCTCGATTCTGATCGGTTTATTCGTATCTTGAGAGTATATTATGCGTTATCTAAACTGTAAGGTCTTTTAATGTAAAAGTAATCATCGTTTTGGGTTATTTTACAGCTTGCAATAATCTCTATTAATTTCCATATCAAGGGCGAATTATTTGATTGAGCTTCTGAGAAGATCTCGAACTGTTCTTCTAAGTTACTCCCTTTCAAAGGATCTTACCACTTAAGTGGACGAGTTAAACTTCAAGTTTCTTATTGCCACCCTTTACACTAGCGCTGCAATTCTTAACATTTTATTTCTTTGCAATATATCTCGATAAATTTGAGTAGTATACTTTAGCCTTGGTGTCTACCTTACATTTCTTAGCTACTAATTTTAAAGTTCTTGAGTATTTCTTTGTGAATTTGTGCATCAGGATCGGGATGCCAGATACCTGATAATCAATAAATTTGTGCGTCAGGATTTGTGCACCGATTCCACGTTCTCTTACGTTCCCTAGGGAGAAATCTTAGATAAATTTGGCTCAAGTGTTGACTTCCCATAACATCATCTTTACTACATTTATTAGTTAATTCAGTGCAATGGAAATAAATTATATGGTACATAATTGTTTTTTTCGGCCCTGAGATCAGAAAAACAGAAGCCACATTCAAAACTTCTTTGGCATATTGCACTAATAGATTTTTACGTGAAAGTTGGAGCATTCACATTCCTTAAAATCCAAACCGTGGAGTTCCAAGCCCACTTATTAATATAATTCAAAATACAGAAAGTTGTGTTTAAATCATATTAGGATTAAATTCAGCCTTTTAAACAATCTCCACCAAGCTAAGACTCCTCGAAGATCTTGCTAAACTTGAAAATGCATCTTGAACACAATATCTAGAAGGAAAGAATTGTCTTGTTGTACAAAGTCATTGCTATTAGATGTTAAATTGGTTGACCTTGACCTTGACCTATAGATAGCTCTAACTTCATCGTACAAAACGAACTCTTTCCGAAACCTTTCGATCGTAAGGCAATTCAACTTTGACAAAATAATCCAGGGGTACAGCCCAGCAGATGTGGCAAAACTGACTGTCTTTGATAATGATATTTAACTGAACTCAACTTTGACTTATGAAATTAAATATTATGTTCTTTCTTTGTAACTTGGTGTGAAAATTTAATAAAAACTTAAACACTGGAGTTCTTTATGTAACGATTAACTTTTTTTTTTATCTTCATAATGGCTTCTTTCCAACTGCATTAAATTTCAAAGCAAGGGCAAATTGTTTTGAATATTTAGATCTGAGGAGACATTATGTATTGCAAATGTGATATTTATTTCTATAAACTTTCCAACTCGTTGCACATATTTGGTAGATAGATAATGAAATCGCAATGATATTAACGCATGTGCAAAATTTTCCAGTTGATTGGTTGCTTACATTTCACAATCTCTTAGAAGTCTAAGATTCTAGAATACCATCAACTCTAAATGGTCTTCATATTTTGAAGTAAGAATTCTGAATTATTTTACGTTGAACAAAAAAATTCACCGATGGAAATCTTGTTGGTTAAATTCTACTATCTAGAGAACGTTCCTCGCCTCTCAAAACTTTCCCGGCTAAAGAAAGGAGGCACAATCTGATCAATAACTCTTTTGAACTGATCTCCGGTGATGAGAAAGATTTTGTATCTCTAGTTTTTTTTTTCAGTTAACAGGCGAAATTGAAATTAATGTTTTCATACTTCTCTCTTTTTTTTTGTCAGAAGGGCTTAAACTCCTGTTATTCATTGACGTGTTGGTGTTGTTCCACTGAAAGAAAAGAAAATGGTATTTAGAAACGTCTTTTTTTTTAGAGAGAGAGAGCCCAATGACAAGGACCCTTTTCGAGCTTAAGTTTGAAAAAAAAGGAAAAGAAAGGATGAAGGAAAAAAAGGAAAAGAAAGGAAGGAAAGGCAAAAAAAAAAAAATTACACGAAAAGAAAGGATGAAGGAAAAAAAGGGAAAAGAAAGGATGAAGGAAAAGAAAGAATGAAGGAAAAAAACAAGAAATAAAAGAAAAGAAAGGATGAAGGAAAAAAATAAAGGAAAAGAAAGGATGAAGAAAACAAAAAGAAGGAAAAGAAAGGATGAAGGGAAAAAAACGCAAAAAAGAGGAAAACAAAGGATGAAGAAAAAAAGGTAAAGAAAGAATGAAGGATGGGACAGTTATAGTGACGGTCGTTAGGGTGGGAAGGCCATTCAAAGCCAAGGTGCTAACGGAGGAATGAGAACAAGATGGAAGAAAGGAACCGGAAAAGGGAATTAGAATCTTAGGTTATGTCTACAGTGTACCACATGAGGAGCACTGGCGGCAGTACAGCCCTACGGGGATACTGACAAGAGATTGTCGGTTTGGTGTCAAGAAGTGAAAGGCAGGAGGTACTGGGCGGAACAGAGAGAGAGAGAGAGAGAGAGAGAGAGAGAGAGAGAGAGAGAGAGAGAGAGAGAGAGAGAGAGAGAGAGAGAGCGGTAGAAGACGTACACTATAGTCCATTTCTTTTAGCGATGCATATTTGCACCGACTCGCGGCGGTGCCCTTTAAGCTCGGAAAAGTTTCCCGATCGCTGATTGGTTAGAATTATCTTGTCCAACCAATCAGCGATCCGGAAACTTTTCCGAGCTAAAAGGGCACCGCCGCAAGTCGGTGCAAATAGGCATCGCTAAAAGAAATGGACTATAGAACACCCTAATTGATCACAGCTATTACATGCTCTTTCTTAATTGCCTCTTTAACAGCAACTACTATTTAATTACTACATTGCTTTTTTTTGGACAAATTATTCTTTGAATTAACATATTTTGCAACTGATTCAGAAGAAACCCGTGATTTAATTCAATTCAAAGGGAAATCCATCTATGATTATTCATCTTTAACATGGCTATTTTGACTTATCTTTGTACTTATATAATTGATCTATGTTACGGAACGAACCACTATTGACTATCATTATAAGTTACAATTCAATTTCATTGTAACTATCATCAAAGGTTTAAAGGTCGCTCATGAATGGCAGAGGCAATGTGCAATAACAATGCCCTAGACTCCCTAAAGACTATATATACATATGATCAGCGCCCAAGTTAGGACCAGGGATGGCCAGGCAATGGCTAAATGGCTGCTGATGACTCAGCAAGTAGACCTATAGGCTCCCGCAAACATTCAATCTTTAGCTCAAAAGGATAGTTAATTTGCAGACACTACAAGAAACTATCGAGCTTAAGCAGAACTCGAACCCCAGTCCGGCGATCGCCATGCAGGGACGCTCCCAATAGGATTTCAAATTAATGATGTTATAATAAAATTTATATGTCATATGTAAGAAAAACTTATGTATATGAAATTTGATATAACTTTAGAATTTAAAGCATTTCAAAGTATCCCTTAGATGTATTAATGACTAATAAAATCTATAACAACATAGAAGTGATATCAAAATGTCCATGATTTGATAAGGTGTTTGATGCACTTACTTCCTCTGATAGGGAGGTGGATCTGGCCTCGAAAGCGTGGCATAGTCCTCAAACCGTCTGCTCCTGTCAGAATCAAGACCAAGATAACAATTAAAAAATCCGCCTCCATAAATGAAAACGTATTTCAATGATTTGTTATTCCGTCAATTCTATTCTTATAGAAGGAGGAAATTAAGATCATAAAAATGACGATAATTCAAACTTTACATATATTATAAAGGTTATATATTTACAGGAATATTGTCAAGTCAAATTTATTCTTCATATTGAAATTAAGATCAGATAATAATGAGAATTCTAACTTTAAGTCGATAAAAAAAACAAAGCAGTTCTGGTAATGGTTTTCCGTCAATATCATCGCCTTCTTCGCCTAAATTTGGTCCAAAATTGCATAGATAATTTCATATTTAAGCAAATAAAGAACGTTCGTATTTATCTCAATGCTCCTCTTTCAATAGTTTTTTTAAAATAGATTATGAGAATTTTGCATGGATATTTGAATTTTCTAAATTACCCTACAAGAAAAAATGGGAAAACTACGTCAAAAGTATGAATTTTATATTTCACTGAATGAATGAAAGAAAAACAGTTTAAATTTTTTACTAAGATATTGGTCTACTTTATCATAAATTAGGATGATTACAAATCTGACAAAATTCAGAGCCAAGTACAAACCCCCTCCCCCCCAAAAAAAAAAAGTATATGTGATTATATCAATTTTGACAACATGATTTAGGATTACATGCATTACAATTTGATAATAAAATGATTCACCTAACTATTTTAGAACTTTTTATTTTAATCCGATATTTCCAGAACTCTTTTCATCCTTTACCATTGGCTAATGATTCCCAAGCCGGGCATATTTTCTTGGATTATAATTCCCGAGCCGGGAATATTCTCTTTCGTTAATGATTTTAAAGCCTTTGAAATTTTGATCATCTTATAAATCCTAAACCTTTTACATTAACATATGCTATTAAATTCAAAACCTGGATTAATCTGAATTCACGATGTATTCACAACACTTCACTTTACCAATAACCAAGGACTTCAAGATCTTCTTCGCTAATGACTTCAGAACCTTTACTGTTCTCATTCACTAATGACTTCAGAATCTTTACGATTCCCACTCATTAATGACTTCAGAACCTTTACCATTTTCAGTCACTAATGACTTCAAAACCTTTACCATTCTCACTCACTAATGACTTCGAAACCTTTACCATTCTAACTCAATAATGACTTAGGAACCTTTACCATTCTCACTCACTAATGACTTTGGAATTATTTGCCATTCTCACTCAATAATGACATAGAAACCTTAACCATTCTCACTTACTAATGACTTCGGAACCTTTGCCATTTCCACTCGCTAATGAATTAGGAACCTTTACCATTCTCACTCACTAATAATTTAGGTTTCTTTACCATTCTCACTCACTAATGACTTCGGAATCTTTACCATTCTCACTCGCTAATGACTTCAAAACCTTTACCATTCTCACTAACTACTGACTTCGGAACCTTTACTATTCTCACTCACAAATGACTTAGAAACCTTTACCATTCTCACTTGCTACTCATATTAGAATCTTCACCATTCTCCCTTGCTAATGACTTCAGAACCTTTACCATTCTCACTAACTACTGACTTCGGAACCTTTACTATTCTCACTCACAAATGACTTAGAAACCTTTACCATTCTCACTTGCTACTCATATTAGAATCTTCACCATTCTCCCTTGCTAATGACTTCAGAACCTTTACCATTCCCACTCACTAATGACTTCGGAACCTTTACCATTCTCACTTACAAATGACTTAAGAACCTTTACCATTCTCACTCACTAATGACTTCGGAATCTTTACCATTCTCACTCGCTAATGACTTCAAAACCTTTACCATTCTCACTAACTACTGACTTCGGAACCTTTACTATTCTCACTCACAAATGACTTAGAAACCTTTACCATTCTCACTTGCTACTCATATTAGAATCTTCACCATTCTCCCTTGCTAATGACTTCAGAACCTTTACCATTCCCACTCACTAATGACTTCGGAACCTTTACCATTCTCACTTACAAATGACTTAAGAACCTTTACCATTCCCACTCACTAATGACTTCGGAACCTTTACCATTCCCACTCACTAATGGCTTTGGAACCTTTACCATTCTCACTCTCTAATGACTTCAGAACCTTTACCATTCTCACTTACAAATGACTTAAGAACCTTTACCATTCCCACTCACTAATGACTTCGGAACCTTTACCATTCCCACTCACTAATGGCTTTGGAACCTTTACCATTCTCACTTACAAATGACTTAAGAACCTTTACCATTCCCACTCACTAATGACTTCGGAACCTTTACCATTCCCACTCACTAATGACTTCGGAACCTTTACCATTCTCACTTACAAATGACTTAAGAACCTTTACCATTCCCACTCACTAATGACTTCGGAACCTTTACCATTCTCACTCACTAATGGCTTTGGAACCTTTACCATTCTCACTCTCTAATGACTTCAGAACCTTTACCATTCTCACTTACAAATGACTTAAGAACCTTTACCATTCCCACTCACTAATGACTTCGGAACCTTTACCATTCCCACTCACTAATGGCTTTGGAACCTTTACCATTCTCACTTACAAATGACTTAAGAACCTTTACCATTCCCACTCACTAATGACTTCGGAACCTTTACCATTCTCACTTACAAATGACTTAAGAACCTTTACCATTCCCACTCACTAACGACTTCGGAACCTTTACCATTCTCACTTACAAATGACTTAAGAACCTTTACCATTCCCACTCACTAATGACTTCGGAACCTTTACCATTCCCACTCACTAATGGCTTTGGAACCTTTACCATTCTCACTCTCTAATGACTTCAGAACCTTTACCATTCTCACTTAAAAACGACTTAAGAACCTTTAAACCTTTACCATTCCCACTCTCTAATGACTTCAGAACCTTTACCATTCTCACTTACTAATGTCTTCGGAACCTTTACCATTCCCACTCTCTAATGACTTCTGAACCTTTACCATTCCCACTCGCTAATGACTTTAGAAGCTTTACCATTCTCACTCACTAATGACTTAGGAACCTTTACCATTCCGACTCTCTAATGACTTCAGAACCTTTACCATTCTCACTTAAAAACGACTTAAGAACCTTTAAACCTTTACCATTCCCACTCTCTAATGACTTCAGAACCTTTACCATTCTCACTTAGTAATGTCTTCGGAACCTTTACCATTACCACTCTCCAATGACTTCGGAGCCTTTACCATTCCCACTCGCTAATGACTTTAGAACTTTTACCATTCCCACTCTCTAATGACTTCAGAACCTTTACCATTCTCACTTACTAATGACTTAGGAACCTTTACCTTTCCCACTCTCTAATGACTTCAGAACCTTTAACATTCTCACTTACAAATGACTTAAAAACCTTTATCATTCCCACTCTCTAATGACTTCGGAACCTTTACCATTCCCACTCGCTAATGACTTTAGAACCTTTACCATTCTCAATCACTATTGACTTAGGAAGCTTTACCATTCTCACTTACTTATGTCTTCGGAACCTTTACCATTCCCACTCTCTAATGACTTCTGAACCTTTACCATTCCCACTCGCTTATGACTTTAGAACCGTTACCCTCCTCACTCACTAATGACTTAGGAACCTTTACCATTCTCACTTGCTAATAACTTAGGAACCTTTACCATTCTCACTCACTATTGACTTAGGAACCTTAACCATTCTCACTCTCTAATGAATTCAGAACATTTACCATTCCCACTCACTAATGACATAAGAATCTTTACCATTCTCACTTGCTAATGACTTAGGAACCTTTACCATTTTCACTCACTAATGGCTTCGGAACCTTTACCATTCCCACTCGCTAATGACTTTAAAAACTTTACCATTCTCACTCTCTAATGACTTCAGAACCTTTACCATTCTCACTCACTAACGACTTCATAACCTTTACCATTCTCACTCACTATTGACTTAGGAACCTTAACCATTCTCACTCTCTAATGAATTCAGAACCTTTACCATTCTCACTCACTAATGACATAAGAATCTTTACCATTCTCATTTGCTAATGACTTAGGATCCTTTACCATTCTCACTCACTAATGACTTAGGAACCTTAATCATTCTCACTCTCTATTGACTTCAGAACCTTAACCATTCTCATTTACTAATGACTTCAGAAACTTTATGATTTTCACTCATTAATGACTAAGGAACCTTTACCATTCTCACTCATAACTTTGGGACCTTTACCATTCTCACTCGTGACTTTGGAACCTTTACCATTCTCACTCGTGACTTAGGAACCTTTACCATTCTCACTCGTGACTTTGGAACCTTTGCTATTCTTACTCGTGACTATGGAACATTTACCATTCTCACTTGTGACTTCGGAACCTTTATCATTCTCACTAGTGACTTTAGAACCTTTACCATTCTCATTCTTGACTCCGGAACCTTTACCCTTCTCATTCGTGACTCTGGAACCTTTACCATTTTTACTTATGATTTCAGAACCTTTACCATTCTCACTCACTAATGACTTCGGAACCTTTACTATTCTCACACACTAATGATTTCGGAACTTTTACCATTACCAATCGCTAATGACTTTGGAACCTTTACTATTCTCACTCATTAATGACTTAAGATTCTTTACCATTCTCATTCATGACTTCGGAACCTTTACCATTCTCACTCCCAATTTTGGAACTTTTACCATTCTCACTCGTGACTTTGAAACCTTTACCATTCTCATTCGTGACTTCGGAACTTTCACCATTCTCACTCACTAATTAGGATCCTTTACCATTCTCACTTGATCATGACTTCGAAACCTTTACCATCCTCACTCGCTAATGCCTTCTAAACCTTTATCATTCTATTTGCTAATGACTTCTGAACCTTTAACATTACCACTCTCTAATGATTGCAGAACCTTTACCCTTCTCACTCATCAATGACTTAAGAACCATTACCATCCTCACTTGCTAATGACTTCGGAACATTTACCATTCTCATTCGCAAAAGACTTCAAAACTTTTCCCATTCTATTCGCTAATAACTTCGGAACCTTTATCATTCTCTCTCGCTAATGACTGCATAACCTTTACCATTCTCATTCATTAAGGACTTTAGAACCTTTACCATTCTCGCTTGCTAATGATTTCAGAACCTATATCATTCTCATTCACTAATGACCTCAGAACCTTTACCACTCTCACTAGCTAATGATTTCAGAGCCTCTATCATTCTCCCTCGCTAATGAGTGCAGAACATTTACCATTCTCATTCATTAATGACTTCAGAACCTTTACCATACTCACTTGCTAATGATTTCAGAACCTCTATCATTCTCATTCACTAATGACTTCAGAACCTTTACCATTCTCACTCGTAAATAACTTCGGAGCCTTTGCCCTTCTGAGTCACCATTCATATTCATTAATGATTTCAGAACCTTTACCATTTCTAATTGCTAATGACTCTAGAACCGTTGACATTTTACTCATCATTCTCATTCATTAATGCTTTTATAATCTTTACCATTCTCACTCCCTAATGGCTTCATACCCCTTGACATCCCTTACCCGAGCGTCGAGTTCCTCGGAAGGGTGGAGGAAGGACTGGCAGTTCGTGACCTGGGAAGCGTGTCAGCCTGGGTGGTGGTCGTGGCCGTCGACGGGTGGGGGGAATGCTCGTGCTGTCTGTTCAACATCCTCAGGGCCTCTGACGCCTTGTTGATGCTGGCGTACTGCACCATCTGGATGTCTTGTCCTTTGGGGATGCTGCGTTCGAAATGGAGAAAAAGATCTTTTTTTTTATCTTTGAGATGCAGAAATTCTCTTCTTCTAACTCTATCTGTCTCTTCTTTAGCTCTGAGATACAATGGAATGTCTAATTTCGTATTCAAAAAATTATGAAATGAATACTTCTCTCTCTCTCTCTCTCTCTCTCTCTCTCTCTCTCTCTCTCTCTCTCTCTCTCTCTCTCTCTCTCTCTCTCTCTATATATATATATATATATATATATATATATATATATAGAGAGAGAGAGAGAGAGAGAGAGAGAGAGAGAGAGAGAGAGATATTCTTGGTACTGTTAAGTAATCGTGATCAAATTTATTTTTAACGAACTATGAAAGCTTTAATCAAGATGGTATATGTAGACAAATAAAAAAAAAAAAAAAACTTAGAAATAGAAACCTTTCTAATTTCTAAACTTTCAATTGTAAAATTCTCAGCAATTATATAAATAAAAATTACAGAATAACTAAATAGCAATAAAAAAAATTCTAACTCATCTTTCAATCTCGCAGTAGTTAATTATATAAGTTTGATTAATGCAAACCAAGTCTAATTTAAATTGTTAATTGTTAAAATTAAAAAAAAAAAACTCATCGTGCAAAAGAGTTAATATGATATTAAAAACCACAAATCGAACCAAGCAATTGGTTATTTGTATTAGAAAATTTTGTCAAGATAAGAAAAAATATATATTCTTTTCATCTCGACGTTGTTAACGGCTAATGGAAAATTTCGAAAATATCTTTCCGTTGATGAGTGATGGATTATGAAAATGTACGAAATCTTGAAAAGGAAGAACTTTATGTACACTGTTTTATTATCTAAGAAGATACAGTTTCAGAGTTAAACTCATTTTGTAAAGAAGCGTAGGCCTACACTTAATATATATATATATATATATATATATATATATATATATATATATATATATATATATATATATATATATATATATATATATATATATATATATATATATATATATATATATATATATATATATATATATACCGTAATTCATATTGGAAATTCTCTGTAAAAATAAACTGTTCTCAGCCGTATTTCAGAAAATAGAGGTGACCGTAATTTTACCCTAGTTTGTTATTATCTTTTACGGGTTGATGACCGTTAATATCACCCCTTTAGGTCAATATATCCATATTTAAAACGGTAAATGCCTGGCAACATTTAATCCAGGATTTTTATCGTTTTTTTACGGAAAATTTTAACAGTAGAGATTTTTTGCAATTAACTGATAGACATTTTACCTGCATTTCTGATCAAATGAAGACTAATGAATTATATAAACAACAGTTTCTTGAAGCGGTGCACAAAACATAATGAACAATGGTTTAAAAATCTTTAATTGATTCTTTCCTATGAAAGAAAATTGCGCTTCAACAAACATCAAACCGTTTTCTCAAACCTAATAAGGAGAGACTCATAAAAAACACGAAAATTATCCTTTGATGACAACTTATATTTTTCTGTGAAAACAATTTTGACATTCTTAGTTTATTTCGATTAAAGCTTAAATGAAGTATTGTAAAAGCAGTATTTCAATTTCATTATAGATATCTTTACCGAAAATCATCAATTACAAACTGATAATAAAATGTTTGTATTGGAAATATAGTTTTGCTTTTCTTTACTGTCTCCACTAATGGAGGTTTGCTTTTAGTAAGTTAATCTGTTTGTTTAAACAAATTTAATTAGTAAATATGTACAGAAATCTGACCAAACTTGGTGTCGAGACAACTGAAAAGTTGTCAGATCAGGGAAGAGACAAAAATGTAGATGCTGGGAAAAAAAGAAAAAAAAAAAAACCTTTAGGCAGAGCAGAGGTTTATGGTATGCACCAACTTTTTTTTTTTAGTACACAGTAAAACACTACAAAGCAAAGGAAAAAAAAGTTACCCAAAACCCCACACTGCAAACCAAACGTATTACAAACAGGTTAGAAAACGCGATTAGTAATTTCAAATTCTATTATCACGCTTTAAAGAAAACGGATATAATTTCAGGTTTACATGAAAGCCAAGATGCCTAAGGGTTCAAAGACTTGAACTCACACACCTTCAGAGAGTTTCTGCTTAATGTTGATTAGTTCTACTCCCTACATACAAACTTCAAATCAACATTCCTTGACCTTTGTTTATCCGGAAAGGTCAAAGGTCGCTTACCGGGGAAAGTCATCAAAGAGTTCATCAAAAAAGTCACTGGATTGCTGATCCCTAAGGAGTGTATAGTGACAGAGTTACTGTCTGAACAAATAATTATATATATATATATATATATATATATATATATATATATATATATATATATATATATATATATATATATATATATATATATACACACACACACTTAAAATGTAAACAAAATCAACGTTGATGAGCCTAATAAGTATAGCAAAACTTAACAACAAATATATGTCTTCTTACGAGCTCTATATGAACTGAAAGAATTTAATAACGAATGCAAGACATTCACGAATCCTAAAAGTAAAAACATTTAGGACCTGTCATCAAACATACGAACATACTCACATGTTTGTGCGGTGGCAGCACATGGCCAGAGTTAGGAGACCCAGAAGGACCAACATCACCACCAGTGGAATGAGAATTGTGTGCACCACGTCGTAAGTATATGATCGTTTCACTACCTAAAGGGAGGATGATAATAACGACATTCCTTTAAAATATGTAAAGTGTTGGCCTTTTTGTGTTTCAGTTAAGTCTCGTGAAGTATTGGTTACATTGAACGATATCCTGCAGCCTAAAATTATATGTAGGCCTAGTTTTACACTACAATATTTCTTCCTTTAAAAGAAGTTAAGTGTTTGCCTTATAGTATTTCAGCTAAGTCTAATTACATATTAGTTATCTTCAACACTACATCCTAAAGATTACAAATAGGCCTAATTCTTACACTTCAATATTCAGATTACAGTATGTCACAGAAAAAGCCTGATGAAGTGATATTTAGTACTCATTTGAATCATCAGCAGAACAGAAGTTCCTCAACTCACAAACATTTGAGGATACAAACACAAATCCAAATGAAATTAAAAATTTCAGATAAAGTATAAAAAATTAATATTTAAATACTGTAATAAAACAATATCATATAATTCAATGCAGTTTATAAAAAGACATTTGCAATTTGAAATGGTATTATTTACTGACTTTTGTAGCTGAAAGGCATAGGCAAGCTTAGGCAAAGCCTACCCTAGGACGAAATTTAACAGAAATTCGACTTACAAACAGCTTCTTTGAACCTGTTAAGTTTGTAAGTTGAGGACTTTCTTCTAATGTAAATCTTCCGTATAGTTCAAACTAAGGTTTGTTGGTATTCTAAAGACCTTGATTCGAATGACAAATTTAGCGTTACGTTACGTTTTAGATAGCCTTGCTCAAGTGAGCAAGACGCGGGTTCTTGCGTTGGCCGCCCACAAGGCAGATAAATAACGAAAGTGACAAGTTATTGCTGGGAAAAAGAACATTATCTAAAGGGAATATCAGTTAAGTTGGGGGTGGGGGGTTATTGATTTCAAGCTGCAAAGAATTGGGATCAATTCAGTCGCTCTAAAACGGTCACAACTCGAATGTGTCAAGGGGTAGAAAGGGAGACAACTTTAGCTGTTCGTTGGTGATTACTTCATCTCTAACTGACATACCTGAGCCCGACTCTGCAAGTATATGCGTCCTTCATTCTCCAGAGCAGAGATGACGGGGGATTTGTGGCCGTTGTCATCCTTTCCGTAATCTTGCAAGTGTTCATACTTCTTGATGTTATCAACCTATAGGGGAAAAAGTTTAACAAGGGTCTGTCTTTCTGATTGTAATTCAATCTTTTTTTTTATATTAAACATGAGGTCATTGCTTGCACTTACACCTTAGGCCTAAGCTTTACTTATCAAGTCATATTAAACTGAGGTTTCAAACAAGAAAACTGAGATTATCACCTTTTTTCCCTCATACTATTGCTGATATCTACCATGGTGGTTATTGCATGCGCTTACAACTTACTCTTTGCTTATCAAAACAAATTAAATTAAGAATTTTATCACAGTTTTCTTCTTTTATTACCCTGAATCCAAAAGATTAATTACACATACACACCATTCTGAAACTGCACCAGTCGATTGCAAAGCTTGCATTTTGGAAGAACCTCTCATAGGACGTCTTCTTGAAGTAGTTAGGACAAGGTCTGTGGTCCCACAGTGGCTCCACCTCTTTCTCCAGCTCAAAGAGAGATTGTGAAAAGTTCTTAGAGCTTCCATAGCTAACGTAAACTCTGCAAAATTTAATTAGGCTTAGAAAATATAACACAATTATACATTTAGGATTATGAGCTTACGTTAATGTAATTTTTATTTCAGAGTAAAATCTACTAAAGAAATGAACAACTCTTGTTGATAATTTCTATAGATAGCAAATATAAAAACAGACCTACACTATAGTCAATTCTTTTTAGTCAGGCAGATTTGCACCGACTCGCAGGGGTGCCCTTTTAGCTCGGAAAAGTTTCCTGTTCGCTGATTGGTTGGACAAGATCATTCTAACCAATCAGCAATCAGGAAATTTTTTCGAGCGAAAAGGGCACCGCTGCGAGTGAGTGCAAATCTGCCTCATTAAAAAGAATTGACTAAAGTTTAAGTGGGAAAATTCAAATTATATTCTAAAGAAATTGTTATTAAAATTGGTTATTCTTTCAAATTACAATGCATTTTATATTCGGACATTTCACTTTACTAGAAAATGGTGAAGCTATAACAATCTTAACAACACGATCAAAGGGGAATTTGTGTATTTTTTCATATATATTGTATATATACAGTATATGATAATTTTGAACATTTAGACGTGTTTTTCATATATATTCGTATAAGCCATATATTAAACACCTCCTAATATCTGGATTCTCTCTACCTCGAGATCAGAGACCCAAAGGGGAATCAACTCCAAGATAATAGCTTCTGGTAGACCAGGGAATCGAACCCGGACTCAAGAAACTGAGGTCCCAATGACTTGGCAATATATGGGTGTGTGTTTATGAGAGAGAGAGAGAGAGAGAGAGAGAGAGAGAGAGAGAGAGAGAGAGAGAGAGAGAGAGAGAGAGAGAGAGCGTGACTTGTTGGTAGGTAGATACAGAAATGGTAGTGTAATAATTGGAAAAAAAGTTTAAAATTATTTATAAATAAATACTACACACACAAGTAGGGTATATATATATATATATATATATATATATATATATATATATATATATATATATATATATATATACATATACAGTATATATATATACATATATATATACATATATATACAAATATATATATATATATATATAGAGAGAGAGAGAGAGAGAGAGAGAGAGAGAGAGAGAGAGAGAGAGAGAGAGAGAGAGAGAGAGAGAGTTTCCACAAACAAGAGCTAAAGCAGTACTGTACAGCCATTCCCGAACTCCTCAGAAACCTTACCCTTCTTTTTCATCAGGGTGAAGAGGCTTCCTATCGCCTCTATCTGTGGCCGAGGTGAGCGAGGTTACGACCAACTGGGATGACGTTAGATTCCAGAGCTTCGCCATCACTTCCCGGAGTCGTTTCCAGCGTACATCGACCAGTAACTCGTCCACGTTCATGTTGGTGATCTTGAAACGGACTTCGTAGGGTTTCTCTGGAAAAAAAGAAGAGGTGCCGTTCGTTGTTAAAATCATATTCTCCTTCATATGGTGCCTTAATTTATTATGATTCATACTTTTTTTTTTTAAGTTTACATAATTTTCTAAGAAATTGAAATAAACATGAATCATTATTAAAAAAATGGCAATCTGTATTTCGATACTTCTCTCAAAAATAGTGAAGATTTTTCACGTTTCTTTTCTTAAATGTTTTTTTTTTTTATTTTTTTTTTTGCATCATTTATTTTTTGTTAAATGGATAGAACTTGACTCATTATTTATAGATTAAAACCTAGATTTTTTTAAGTGAAAAATAGATGAGGTGGAATCGTTTAAATATTTAGGAACGATGATTTCTAATACAGGATCTTAAGAGTTGAAGTTTAATGAGAGATTGAAAGTAACTAATCAGACAATAGCTAAGTTGAATAAAATTTGGAAATCAAATCGCCTGAAACTACATATAAAAATCAGGCTATATATTAGTTTAGTGAGATCGGTGTTACTCTATGGACATGAGTCATGGTATGACAATGAAACAATATCCAACAGATTTTGTAGATTTGAGAACAAATCCCTTAGAAGAATATTGGGAGTTAAATGGTAAGATGAAACTAGAAATGAAACTATATGAGAGATTACTCGAGTGCCATATGTGGATGAGATCATGGTGAGGGGTAGATGGAGATGGTTTGGGCAGGCACTTCGCACTCCCCAAGAGAGATTAGTTTAGGAGATGACGAATGGAAAAGCATTGCTTTAAAAGCGCAAGATAGAGACGACTGACGAAATCTAACCGAGGCCCTTTCCGTTAATATGCGTAGGAGATGATGATGATGATGATGATGATGATGATGATATATATATATATATATATATATATATGTGTGTGTGTGTGTGTGTGTGTGTGTGTTTCTTCAAAAAGGTCCTCAAATTAAAGGACATAAAGGAAATAGAAATGTTTCGACCAATACACATTGGTCCTCTTCACGGTGTACAGTAAAATGAGAAAAGGAGTGGACAGTCATCGATTATTTATGAAAGCAAAAGGGTGTTTTCAATTGTGAAGAAGGCCAATGTGTAGGCTATTGGTCGAAATATAGTGATTTATTTCTATTTCCTTTGTTTATTTTATGAGCCTTTTTGAAGATACATGTTACTTATATATGGATGTATACATAAATACATATTTATAAACAAACAAACAAACAGGCACACACATAGACATATATATATATATATATATATATATATACACACACACACACACACATATATATATATATATATATATATATATATATATATATATACATATATATATAAATATATATATATATATATATATATATACATATATATATATATATATATATATATATATATATATATAGAGAGAGAGAGAGAGAGAGAGAGAGAGAGAGAGAGAGAGAGAGAGAGAGAGAGAGAGAGAGAGAGAGAGAGAGAGAGAGAGAGAGAGAGAGAGAGAGGAGAGGTTATAAGGAAAGCAGTGAAAATATATCATGCTACTTTCAAGTGTCAAACGTAGTAACAGAACACTAAGATGCTTTCATCAGGGAAAATATAATATGCTCGTTCCAAAAAATGCTAAACACGTTAACCAAACATCAATAGAAACAAACTTCCTACTCACGCGTCTGGTTGATGACATCCATACTGTAGAGTCGATGGGAGGTTTGGTAAGTGTGTTTGTCCCGAGCCACGACTTCCAGCTGCAGTGATACCAAGAGACAGGGGAGAAGAATTAGATCCTTAATAACCTTCCAAGGTCCCGACGTCTGAGACTTCAGCCTATAATCCTCGACACTAATTAGAGAGAGGAACGATTCGAGAACATTCGCTTCACCACAAAAGAGGTTGGGTGCTTGGGAAATGAGAGAAATGAGAGGTTGGATACTTGTGAAGTGAGAGAAATGAGAGGTTGGATACGTGTGAAATGAGAGAAATGAAAGGTTGGCTAGTTGTGAAGTGAAAGAAGTGAGAGGTTGGCTAATTGTGAAGCGAGGGAAATAAGAGGTTGGCTGTTTGTGAAATGAGAGAAATGAGAGGTTGGCTGTTTGTGAAATGAGAGAAATGATAGGTTGGCTGTTTGTGAATAAGAGAAATGAGAGGTTGGCTAGTTGTGAAATGAGAGAAATGATAGGTTGGCTGTTTGTGAAATAAGAAAAATGAGAGGTTGGCTAGTTGTGAAGTGAGAGGTTGGTTACTTATGAAATAGGAGGTTGGCTGTTTGTGAAAGGAGAGGATGGTGAGGTTGCAGACGCCACTAGAAAACAGCTAACTAACTTGAGCGAGTCTCTAACCACAGTTCAGGTAGGGAGGTTTACAATAGGGTACTGCCTTTTACTTTCGGGCTATCCACCTTTGCCCCTTCCCATTCAGCTGTTCAACTCCCGTATCTTTGTCTAGTTCAATCTTTCCTGACCAATTAAAAATTAATCTTTCTGAGGTCTCGTTGACCTGCTTTATAATAATAATAATAATAATAATAATAATAATAATAATAATAATAATAATAATAATACCATGTACAATTTCTCTTAAATCTAATAAAAATCATCTTTAATATAAAATACAGAAAATCTATTAGAAATAAATCTATAATATAAAATATAAAAAAATCAAATATTCGAGAAAACAATTTGAAACACGAAATATTAAATACAAATGCTTTTCTAAAGATAAGAGATTTACATTAATTTCACCTCACCGATCTTAATCATATTTTTCACGGCGCATTACAAATTTACTTTACCTTCGCCACGTTAGTCTTTTAAATTATATTATCCTTCATGGCCCAAATAAAGACAATTTAGCAACAAAACTTTAAGTAGAATCTCACCATGAACTTGGAAATGTCTTCGGGAGGGACTCCATACACGAAGCCGGTCTTGCTGTGCTTGGAGTAATAGTAGTGGAGCCAACTGGGCAGATCAGGTCGGTTGTAGAGACTAGGGCGATAGGTCACTCCTGGAAGGGCGGGGAGGATTTACTTGCAAATGGGATTTTTGAAAGGATGTTAATGTTGTGATGCTCTCTCTCTCTCTCTCTCTCTCTCTCTCTCTCTCTCTCTCTCTCTCTCTCTCTCTCTCTCTCTCTCTCTCTCTATAGTAAATTAATAATGTGGTATATAACAGGATGTTTATATATATATATATATATATATATATATATATATATATATATATATATATATATATATATATATATATATATATAGTATATATATGTGTGTAAATATATATATACATATACAGGACATATACATATATATGTGTATATTTATATATATATATATATATATATATATATATATATATATATATATATATATATATATATCTTAACGTAAAAATTTTCCTTTAACTACTAGTGAATAATTAATATAATTATCAAAATCTTGGGATTCCTGCTCCCCTTATTTCAATTCTTGAACAAAGACCAATTCTCAGATATTTGCTCAAATATTACGAGTATTTTGCTCTAATCAAGGTTACAGCTTTTTTTTTCCTAAATTTCAAAATGCTGTAGCATTGTCATTCAATGCGTTACATGACTTAATAGTTATTACGCATAGCCAAGGTTTAATATGAAGGAAAGACAGGTATCATAAAACTATCTTCTTCTTAGTCTGCATCTTTTCCCACTTTTATGTGGGGTCGATGTTTCTGGCCAGCGTTCTCCATCTACCTCTGTTCCACACTTCATCACCAGTTGATCCCTATAACCTTCATAAAAAAGAGTACCATTACTGATTCCACAAAATAAAAATTATCTACACAATAAAAAACTATTAACAACTGTATTTTTCCCTGCTTATTCCTTTTCTCGAGTGTCATTTTCCATATTTCCTCCATAAATATAAAGTGTCGAGACCCAAAATATCTATGATCGACGCCAATGAGGCGGTTCTCAGCGATTGTCAACTACAATCATGTTTTCATCCTTCCAAATGTGCTATAGCGACTTCCACCTTTCCAAATGTGCTGCAGCGAAACGTTTCCACCCTTCCAAATCATTATTATTATTATTATTCCTTGCTAAGCTATAACCCTATTTGGAAAAGCAGGATACTATAAGCCCAAGGGCTCTAACAGGTAAAATAGCCAAGTGAGAAAAGGAAACAAGGAAAAATAAAATATTCTAAAAACAGTAATAACATTGAAATAAGTATTTCCTATATAAACTATAAAAACTTTAAAAAAACAAGGGGGAAAAAATTAGATAGAATAGTTTGCCCCAGTGTACCCTCAAGCAAGAGACCTCTAACCCAAGACAGTGGAAGACCATGGTACAGAGGCTATGGCACTTCCCAAGAGTAGAGAACAATGGTTTGATTTTCTTAGAAGAGCTGCCTACCATACCTAAAGAGTCTCTTCTACCCTTACCAAGACGAAAGTAGCCACTGAACAATTACAGTGCAGCAGTTAACACCTTGTGTGAAAAAGAATTGTTTGATAATCTTAGTGTTGTCAGGTGTATGAGGACAGAAAAATCTGTAAATAATAGGCCAGACTATTTGGTGTATGTGTAGTCAAAGGAAAAATGAACCGTAACCAGAGAGAAGGGGCCAATGTAGTATTGTATGGCTAGCCAAAGGACCCCATAACTTCCAAATGTGCTGCAGTGAAACGTTTCCCCCCTTCCAAATGTGCTACAGCAAATTCCGCCCTTCCAAATATGCTGCAGCGAAACATTTCCACCCACCCAAATGTGCTACAGTGACTTCCACCCTCCCAAATGTGCAGCAGCAAAACATATCCACCCTTCCAAATGTGCAACAGTGACTTCTACCCTTCCAAATGTGCTGCAGCAAAACATTCCCACCCTTCCAAATGTGCTGCAACGAAACGTTTCCAACTTTCCAATTGTGCTACGACTTCCACTCTTCCAAATGTGCTGCAGGGAAACGTTTCGGCCCTTCCAAATGTGCTACAGCGACTTCCACCCTTCCAAATGTGCTGCAGCAAAACGTTTCCGCCCTTCCAAATGTGCTACAGCAAATTTCACCCTTCCAAATGTGCTACAGCGACTTCCACCCTTCCAAATGTGCTACAGCGACTTCCACCCTTCCAAATGTGCTGCAGCAAAACGTTCCCGCCCTTCCAAATGTGCTACAGCAAATTTCACCCTTCCAAATGTGCTTCAGCGACTTGCACCCTTCCAAATGTGCTGCAGCAAAACGTTTCCACCCTTCCAAATGTGCTACAGCGACTTCCACCCTTCCAAATGTGCTGCAACGAAATGTTTCCGCCCTTCCAAATGTGCTACAGCGAATTTCATCCTTCCAAATATGCTGCAGCGAAACATTTCCACCCTTCCAAATGTGCTACAGCGACTTCTACCTTTCCAAATGCGCTGCTGCGAAACATTCCCATCCTTCCAAATGTGCAGCAACGAAACGTTTCCACCCTTCCTAATGTGCTACAACGACTTCCACTCTTCCAAATGTGCTGCAGTGAAACGTTTCCAACCTTTCAAAAGGGCTGTAGGGAAATGTTTCCAACCTTCCAAATGTGCTTCAGCGACTTGTACCCTTCCAAATGTGCTGCAGCAAAATGTTTCCACCCTTCCAAATGTGCTACAGCGACTTCCACCCTTCCAAATGTGCTGCAGCGAAACATTTTCACCCTTCCAAATGTGCTACAGCACCTTCTACCCTTCCAAATGCGCTGCAGCGAAACATTCCCACCCTTCCAAATGTGCTGCAACGAAACGTTTCCACCCTTCCTAATGTGCTTCAGCGACTTGCACCCTTCCAAATGTGCTGCAGCAAAATGTTTCCACCCTTCCAAATGTGCTACAGCGACTTCTACCCTTCCAAATGCGCTGCAGCGAAACATTCCCACCCTTCAACATGTGCTGCAACGAAACGTTTCCACCCTTCCTAATGTGCTACAACGACTTCCACTCTTCCAAATGTGCTACAGCGACTTCCACCCTTCCAGATGTGCTGCAGCGAAACGTTTCCACCTTTCCAAATGTGCTGCGGCAAAACGTTTCCACCATTCTAAATGTGCTACAGCGACTTCCACCCTTCCATATGTGCTGCAGCGAAATGTTTCCACCCTTCCTAATGTGCTACAACGACTTCCACTCTTCCAAATGTGCTGCAGTGAAACGTTTCCAACCTTTCAAAAGGGCTGCAGGGAAATGTTTCCAACCTTCCAAATGTGCTTCAGCGACTTGCACCCTTCCAAATGTGCTGCAGCAAAATGTTTCCACCCTTCCAAATGTGCTACAGCGAATTTCATCCTTCCAAATGTGCTGCAACAAAACGGTTCCACCCTTCCAAATGTGCTACAAGGACTTCCACTCTTCCAAATGTGCTGCAGTGAAACGTATCCAACCTTCCAAAAAGGCTGCAGTGAAACGTTTCCAACCTTCTAAATGTGCTACAGCGACTTCCACCCTTCCAAATGCGCTTCAGCGAAACGTTCCCACCCTTCCAAATGTGCTGCAGTGAAACGTTTCCACCCTTTCAAATGTGCTACAGGGACTTCCAACTTTCCAAATGTGCTACAGCGACTTCCACCCTTCCAAATGCGCTTCAGCGAAACGTTCCCACCCTTCCAAATGTGCTGCAGTGAAACGTTTCCACCCTTTCAAATGTGCTACAGGGACTTCCACCCTTCCAAATGTGCTACAGCGACTTCTACCCTTCCAAATGCGCTTCAGCGAAACGTTCCCACCCTTCAACATGTGCTGCAGTGAAACGTTTCCACCCTTTCAAATGTGCTACAGGGACTTCCACCCTTCCAAATGTGCTACAGCGACTTCCACCCTTCCAGATGTGCTGCAGCGAAACGTTTCCACCTTTCCAAATGTGCTGCGGCAAAACGTTTCCACCATTCTAAATGTGCTACAGCGACTTCCACCCTTCCATATGTGCTGCAGCGAAATGTTTCCACCCTTCCTAATGTGCTACAACGACTTCCACTCTTCCAAATGTGCTGCAGTGAAACGTTTCCAACCTTTCAAAAGGGCTGCAGGGAAATGTTTCCAACCTTCCAAATGTGCTTCAGCGACTTGCACCCTTCCAAATGTGCTGCAGCAAAATGTTTCCACCCTTCCAAATGTGCTACAGCGAATTTTATCCTTCCATATGTGCTGCAGCGAAACATTTCCACCCTTCCAAATGTGTTACAGCGAAACATTCCCACCCTTCCAAATGTGCTGCAACGAAACGTTTCCATCCTTCCTAATGTGCTTCAGCGACTTGCACCCTTCCAAATGTGCTGCAGCAAAATGTTTCCACCCTTCCAAATGTGCTACAGCGACTTCCACCCTTCCAAATGTGCTGCAACAAAACGGTTCCACCCTTCCAAATGTGCTACAAGGACTTCCACTCTTCCAAATGTGCTGCAGTGAAACGTTTCCAACCTTCCAAAAAGGCTGCAGTGAAACGTTTCCAACCTTCTAAATGTGCTACAGCGACTTCCACCCTTCCAAATGCGCTTCAGCGAAACGTTCCCACCCTTCCAAATGTGCTGCAGTGAAACGTTTCCACCCTTTCAAATGTGCTACAGGGACTTCCACCCTTCCAAATGTGCTACAGCGACTTCCACCCTTCCAAATGTGCTGCAACAAAACGGTTCCACCCTTCCAAATGTGCTACAAGGACTTCCACTCTTCCAAATGTGCTGCAGTGAAACGTTTCCAACCTTCCAAAAAGGCTGCAGTGAAACGTTTCCAACCTTCTAAATGTGCTACAGCGACTTCCACCCTTCCAAATGCGCTTCAGCGAAACGTTCCCACCCTTCCAAATGTGCTGCAGTGAAACGTTTCCACCCTTTCAAATGTGCTACAGGGACTTCCACCCTTCCAAATGTGCTACAGGGACTTCCACCCTTCCAAATGCGCTTCAGCGAAACGTTCCCACCCTTCCAAATGTGCTGCAGTGAAACATTTCCACCCTTTCAAATGTGCTACAGGGACTTCCACCCTTCCAAATGTGCTACAGCGACTTCCACCCTTCCAGATGTGCTGCAGCGAAACGTTCCACCTTTCCAAATGTGCTGCGGCAAAATGTTTCCACCATTCTAAATGTGCTACAGCGACTTCCACCCTTCCATATGTGCTGCAGCGAAATGTTTCCACCCTTCCAAATGTGCTACAGCAATCATCAAGCTAAATTACCTATGGAAATATGCACAGCAAAATGGAAGAAGAAAATCATAACTACGAGCTTACCTGGAGAATGGAAGTCGAAATCGTGGTGTGTCAGCCGAAGGATGAAGACCTCTGACGACATTATCTCGAGGACAGATCCTGACGCTGGTACCCCTAGGAAGCACCAAGAGGCCCCCAGCATGAGGAGTATGCCGTGTGGCCATAGAGCCATCCTGTTAAGAGAGAAAATTAAGTTTGGGATCATAACGAGCACAATGCCAGATGCACCAATGCTACAACCCTGCACGTTATTAAAATCATGTTTTGCAGGCATATGTGCACACATGAGTGCACGCACACACACACACACACACACATATATATATATATATATATATATTTACGTCTCTTTCCCCATTGAAATGGTAGCAGAAGAACTCCGTCAGTAGATTTGTGAGCGTTATTCTGGAATTGAACATGTGCCCAGAAATCGATAATGCGATTATCAAATCACTTGGCCATAGTCTACGTACACAGGTGGTAAGCTTGTGTTACGTATATATATATATATATATATATATATATATATATATATATATATATATATATATATATATATATATATATTTAGTTCAAGGATTTTGCTGGAAACTTTTCCTTTTGGGATCTCAAGTTAAGACTCTTCCATGGTAAAAAAAAAAAACACGGGTTTAACACCTGTGTGCAAGGGCTATATGACCAAGTGATTTGATAACTGCAGTACTGACTTCTGGGCACATGTTCAATTCCAGACTATCGCTCACAAATCTACTGACGGAGTTCTGGTGCTACTGTTTCAAGGGGGGAAGGAGGTATGAATAATTCTTTTTTTCTTGTGGAGAGTACTGCGTTATTATGGCGTTCCTCTTAAATATGTAAATTTAATGAAGTCTGTTCATGAGCATAGCAAGTGTAAGGTTAATGTTAGTGGAGTCCTATCAAATGAATTTCCAGTGAACAGCGGAATACTCCAAGGGAATGTGTTGTCACCTATGTTGTTTATCCTCCTTGTGGATTTTGTAGTGCATAGAACAGTTGGAAATGATGGAGTAGGATTGGACTGGATTGGTACCAGGAAAGTAGCTGACCTAAAGTATGCTCATAATACTGTCATTAGCAGAACGAAACAGGACTTGCAAAGCTTGCTTACCAAAATACATGAAATACATGAGGTTGGGCTCAAGATAAATATAAGGAAAACAAATATTATGAGAATGGAATATGCAATGGAAGATGAAATATCATTGGAAGGAAAAGTGATTAATGAGTTGGAATCATTTAAATAATTACAATCTATGGTCTCTAATACAGGGCCTTTAGAATTTGAGTCTAATGAAAGATTAAAAAATCTAATCAGACAATGGCTAGGTTAAGTGAAATTTAGAAATAAAATCGCCTGAAATTACATATAAAAATCAGACTTTATATCATTTTAGTGATATCGTTGTTACTGTATGGACGTGAGTCGTGGTATGACCCCGCAACAATATCTAACAGATTTTGTAGATTTGAGAACAAAGCCCTCAGAATGATATTGGGAGTTAAATGGCAGCACTGGATTAGAAGTGAAACTATAAGTGAGATTACTAGAGTGCCATATGTGGGTAAGATCATGGGGAGGGGTAGATGGAGATGGTTTGGGAATGCTCTTCGCACTCCCCAAGAGAGGTTAGTTCACCAAACTTTCAACTGGGCTCCACAAGGCACTAGAAGAGTTGGAAATCCCAGGTCTACATGGCTGGAACTATAAAGCATAAAGTAGGAGATGATGACTAGAGAAGTATTGATCTGAAAGTTGTAGAGTAGACTAGCTAAATCTAACCGAGGACCTTTGCGTTAATAGGCGTAGGGAATGACGACGATGATGATGATGATAAAACACACACACACACACACACACACACATATATATATATATATATATATATATATATATATATAAAATATATACATATATATATATATATATATATATAAAATATATATATATATATATATATATATATATATATATATATATTTTATATATATATATATATATAGAGAGAGAGAGAGAGAGAGAGAGAGAGAGAGAGAGAGAGAGAGAGAGAGAGAGAGAGAGAGAGAGAGAGAGAGAGAGAGAGAGAGAGAGAGAGAGAGAGAGAGAGGAAATAAAATACTGGGAAAGCTGTATTTCTAAAAATAAATGGTGCTTGTCTGATGGACAGAATTTATAACCCATAGCATGGCTTTTGAAACTAAGCCTAGAGATGATGTTGAACGATATTAGTTACTTCCCATTTACAGCCACCCAAGGAAAACACACCACACTGCAATATAAACCACCTCTCACAGACAGTTTTAGATGCTGAACAAGTAGTATAAAATGAAGGTCCTCTTTGTAGGCTCTAGAATAAGAACAAATATGATTATCGCATCCCTTTCTCTGCTTTTTGTTTACGGCATGGATTTCTTGGCTAGGGAATAATTTCCCTTATGAGCTGAATACTTTCAAGATTCGAGGACAGAATTGGTTCTTCACAATGGCGGATTTAGAGTGACGAAAGGAGAATTCAAATAAATAAACAGTTTGTTGATTTTCTGGACGACGAAGGGAGCGGTGTCCTTACAGTGGAATATTCATCTTTAAACAAACTACAATTCCGTAGACCGAACATAATTTCAGTAGCGACGTTGTCGTCATTTAAAGTTATTAAGCATTGAAAATGTCAAAGAATTGTCCGGCTCTCTCAAGAAAAGACAGTTACCGGTACTAATCTTATGAGCTACGCCACTGCCCCCTCCCTATTCTACTTTATTTTTCTTCATTCCAGAAGTCGCTTTTGTGGTCTTAAAATGACGTTGTACATGTATTGATATAGAAAATATGAAATATTTCAGTTATTATCATTTTGTATATACCTTCTGAGTCAGACAATCTGAGAAATCGGTTAATACCAAGCTAAGATCATGAAAAGGTTAAAAAAAAAAGAAAGAAAGAAACCTGGTTTAAACCCTTTGCCTCAGTGGGGAAATAATTCAATACAGTAATCTAAACAATCACTTATATTTGCCCTATAAGTAATTAATTGATTAAGCAATTGACGGGAATAAGGAAAAGTGTCCGATTTACCATTAAATATTTTAGGTTAATTACTGGCTAACACAATATATGAAACATATGTAACAAAAGCAACAATTAACAGTATTCTCTCTTAGCATTGGGTAATTAAAATCTAACAATTGAAAAAACATGAGGTATTACAGCTCAACTAAAAATCAACATTAAAATTTTTGCAAAAAAAACAATAGTAAGTTTTTGAAAGAATATATATAATCAAATATGTTTCACAAAATGTTTGTTCTTATCACTAAGTTCAAATTCCGGATTTCAAGTGTTTTCCTAATAAGAAAAAAAAATATTTTCATACACATTATTAGTCTTCATAAACCGTGAATTAATTAAAACCTCGCAGACTCATTTTAAATGCTGCACTATTGAATATTTTATTCAATAGATCACTTGTCCTAAAAGTCCACTACTAACAGAAGGTAGCCTACCAAACACCACATTCAGTTTCGAATTGTAAAATGACATCCGAAACACATCATGCAAAGTATTGGAATCACTTATTGATAGTCTTACATTCATAGGATTAACTATTTCGTTCATTCCGTGATTGTTTACCCGTGAATAATATATATATATATATATATATATATATATATATATATATATATATATATATATATATATATATATATATACTGTATATATATATATATATATATATATATATATATACTGTATATATATATATATATATATATATATATATATGTATATATATATACAGTATATATATACATATATATATAGCCTATATATATATATATATATATATATATATATATATATATATATATATATATACAGTATATATATACAGTATATATATATATAATATATATATATATATAATATATATATATATATATATTACTTAAATTTGTAGCCTATCTATTTAAAATCTGACAAAGATATTTCTTCCAGTAATTAATACACATTATTATTATCTAAAGAGAAATGGTGATTCCCTTTAAATTTATATAAACAATTATTTTTTTTATATAAGGCTCCTTAAATAATAAAAATTATTAAGATTGATCATGGAGATGGATAGATAAATGGCATACACTAGTGATGTATACATATATTTTATATTCCAAATTTCAAAATATATCTACATATTCTTCAAATGTTAAACGTCTGCCACGTATAATGAAATGTGAGATGTTATTACTGCCAAGGTATATAGAAGTCCCTTATTCTATATACCTTGATTACTGCGGCTTGTCAAGCATTGAGCGTGTACAGTTTCACGCTTCTTCTGCAGCCGGTATGAAAGTGAGGATAACAGCCGTAATTTGTATTTCTTTGACTTTAATATAAAGAGAACGATACAACAAAATATTATTTCTGTACAATATTATTGTAAATGCAGTTTGTAATTGCACACAATTGAAAGGGCAATTTTACCGTTTGGAAGAAAAATTATTGCAAAGACCTATCGCTAGGATAAATTAGTCCAATCAATTTATCAAAGATAGACCGACGTAATTTCGCGGTGACCATGTTCAAAGTGTTCCTAGACAGGGTCAATGTAAGCTACTTATGGACAGGGGAGGGAAACGGCCCTAAAGGAATACGCTGCGATTATGTCATTCACGTAATTTAATCGAAGGATAGAATTAATATCTTTAATAATTTACACCCCATATAATAATAATAATGATGATGATAACAACGGGAGCGTGTTATTTCTTCAACTTATTCTGTCTTGAGAAAAGGGTTGACGCAAATCAGGTGGGTTTGCCGCAATGCTAAAATTAACCTGTCAATAGCACGTACAACTAGGATAAAGCGCGAACGTTTGTAAAAACTATGTAAGGGTGTTTACCTAGGGGTCTCCGTTGGTGTTAGCTATTCCCTTTCAGAAGAAGTTACAAAATGGGTACATGGGATTCCCGTGAGTTCCTTATGTTCCTCGAGCGGGGGAGACTGCGCACTAAAGCCTCTCCTCCCTGTCGAAATTCAGGAGAAGTATAGTAAGGTCATCTAAATATATTTATAACGGTTATCTAAATCTTACATATTCAATACAAGCTTTCATAGTATCTAATGTAACAACAACAAATAATTTGACATTTGGCTGATGATAAGCCTATTAAAACTATAGGCCGAGTTCAGGAAAAAAATATTGATTTTAGAAAAATTATCTCAGAATTTTGTATAATTATATCAGTTATTTTATATATATCATCAATAAACTCATTTATTGATGAATGATGTATCAAAATCAACAATGTATCATTTGCTTAACATTTCCCCTTTTTCCTGTAAATTGTATGTGTCCTATGAGTAAACATTTGATGCAGACGACACTTGCTTTTTTATCGATTTCTTGTTAATAATAGTTATATTCTTTATAGAAATTATTATTATATTTTTTTAATATTACGTATTTAATTTCAAGTAGTAAAAGTTGTAAAGATTTTTATCCATTGTAGTAGTTAATTTGCTATCAGACGCTGACAAATGACATTGAGTCTAAGCGCAGCTCCTCAAAATAGCAGGTGGTAATGCTCTTTAAGTTTTGGCAAAAATTATACTGTCAATTCAGGTATTTATCTCATTAAATGCATTATTTTATCTTATTATTATCTATAATTTAATTGAAATTAACTAAAAAGCTTACATATTGATAACATAAATTAATATAAAAATAATATATTCTTAAAATGAGAGATATTACTAACCATGTGTTAGATGCCTATTTCTATAGGTTGCAAAATGCTCCATCTACTTTTGTCAACAAAGCTATGTCATCATCTTAGTCTTGTGATTGTTTAACGAATAGAATATCTCTAGAGAAAATGAAACGAAAAATAGTCATTTTGCCGCTTTTAGGGCTATTCGTAGTGGGAACCTTATGTGGAGATATCGACGATGAAGTGGTTACGGGGATTGAAAAGTACAGAATTGAAGGAAAAGTTATACGGCCCGAAGTCTCCTCACAGCTTAGCCCCTCGGAATGGTTCGCCAGTACCAAAGTGTTCACGAACAGCGGTCACTATGGGTTCCTTAAGTAAGTGTTAGATGTGTAACAATGTAGATGATATGACTTTTTTTAAGGTTTGTAAGCTGTTGTAGAGAACTGACATGAGATCCGGTGTTTACCGTATGTAGGGTTGAACCTGATAAGCTGTCCTTGAGGGTATTTCAGTGTTAAGCCTACGGTAGTTTTTAAAGCTAAAATTTTGGACAAGAAATATGCTCACATTTCAATTCTTCAAATAGGTTAATTTATGAGACATGTTATTCAGAGGCGTGAATATATTCACAAAATTAACCAAACCTCCTCAATCACTAAAAACTTCTCGGTTACTGAAAACGGATTTAGGTAAATTTTTAGTTTCAGCCAAATTTCGAAAAATGCAATAAAAATATATTTGTTGCATCAGAAATAGTGTGGTTTCAATGAATTTAACGTTTATTTTGACTGCAAACCAACCGATTTAGAGATTTACTATGTATACCCTAGTTCATCCCACCAATTATGGGGGACACCCTTTGGGAACCGGGGTTTTGGGTGGGGGAAGGGGGGGGAGGGTGTTGGGGCATTGAATGATATTTGCAATAAATGAATAATTAATGTTCCAGCACCCCTCCCCCATACCCCTAACTAGGCCTACCGGGGGGAGGGGGGTAGGGCCCCCCCGCGACCCCCCCTTAAAGCCACAGTAATTTTCAGGGCACCACAGAACCTAACAAACCCACCTAACCTAACCTAGGGGCCCTGTACCCCTACCGGGGGGGGCTTCGCCCCCCCTGCGACCCCCCCCTTATGGCCAAAGTAATTTTCAAGGCACCACAGAACCTAACAAACCCACCTAACCTAACCTAGGGGCCCTGTACCCCTACCGGGGGGGGGCTTCGCCCCCCCTGCGACCCCCCCTTAAGGCCACAGTAATTTTCAGGGCACCACAGAACCTAACAAACCCACCTAACCTAACCTAGGGGCCCTGTACCCCTACCGGGGGGGGCTTCGCCCCCCCTGCGACCCCCCCCTTAAGGCCACAGTAATTTTCAGGGCACCACAGAACCTAACAAACCCACCTAACCTAACCTAGGGGCCCTGTACCCCTACCGGGGGGGGCTTCGCCCCCCCTGCGACCCCCCCTTTAACCAGGGGTAAATTTGAATATATATATTTTGTTAAATCACTTCTTACCTTAAACGGAAGATGACGATGAAGATGTGGAAGGTTGTGGTTGACCCTCCTTTACAGATTTGGTACAATACCACACATGTCTATCCTCACGAAAATGTAAAGCCGAATCACATTTACCACACTGGACACTTAAGGTAATACGGAATGCTCCCTTAGAAAACGATTCACTACTTCAGGAGTTCCATTATAATTCCTATGAAATCGGCCGATCACATCAAAATAGGAATAACGACATATTTCACACAACCGTACCGGAGGATCCATGACAGTTAAATGACGTGTGATGAAAATATAGAAACCGCAACTTTTGAAAACCGAAAACAAACGACAATCACGGGTTTCTCCCATAATGAAATAGGGAAAAAAACAGAATACTATCGTTTACAATGTTATATTGCACGAAAAACAGATCCTTGAAACAAGACTGAGAGACCAATGAATCGTCCAATAATAACCCTTGAAAAGAACCCAGTAGTATTTTGATTGGAGGAGCGACATTAGTGGGAGGAGCAAATGCGCATTCAAGTAAATATTGTCACATTGCGCAATGGGGCGGAGCCAAGTAAGATGAAAACAGACATACAAACGAACAAGAGCTACCTTGCGTGCCCATGGAAAGATAAACACTAAACTTAGAAAAAGTCAAGACCTTCAATTCCTGAAATATTTTTTTTCTCTGTAAGTATGCATTAGCGACAATAATGTATTGAGAAGAAGTGTTTTGTTATCACGTGCTTTACTAGGAAAATATATTAATATAATACATTTCCCAATTTGGTTGAATCTAAAACTTAACCCGGATTTAGTTTGTATATTATCGAGACAAAACTTTCGGTCAAGTTTTACTGTATTACAGATTCTGATTTCGAATAGAAAATATATGTTTTCCAGTAGTAAATAACGTGATTTGACTGAATTTGACCTTCATTTCAACCGCAAACAACCAGAACAACCAGTTCGACTAACTTTAAGTAGCCGAACTGGTTGCTGTTATTACGGATGAAGGTGAAAACCAGTTAAATCACATTTTCTACAGGAAAACATATATTTTCTGTTAAAATGGTTAAATATACTGTAATGCCTTTTGTTATATATATTCTGTTAAAATGGTTAAATATAATGTCTTTTGTTATATATATTCTGTTAAAATGTTTAAATATAATGACTTGTTCAAATTCCGTGTCACTTCACTCACGTATGTACTGCAAACGCTAACATTAGCAACGTTACCAATGATACACAGCGTTACCAACGTTACGATGTCATTGCTAACGTTAGCAATGCTACGGTACTATTAGCATGTGTATTTTAAAGCATTTTTCCTTATACCCTTTACACAATATATAAAAAGGTACAAAAAGGGTACAAAACCTAACAAACCCACCTAACCCAACCTAGAAGTTCATAACATTAGCAACACTATATAATGGTACTTGTTCCGCCCCTAGCTCGCTTACGCTCGCAGGAAAATAAATCATCAAGCTCGTATGTACTGTACTGGCAAGTGGTAATGTTGAGCTGCGCATGCTAACATTAGGAATGTTGCGATAACATTAGCAACGCTAAATATAATGGTTCTTGTTCTGCCACTGTCTCGCTTACGATCGCAGGAAAATAAAATATCAAGCTTGTATGCACTGGCAAGCGGTAATGTTGAGCTGCGCACGCTAACAAAATAGTATAACTAACACATTGAAATTAAAGAAATTAATGACTTACTTTTATGACCGCGACGACGAAACTTGTGGGTCACCGGGGCGTTGTGACTGAGTCTCTGGCGTCCTAACTTTTTGTCTTAGTTTAGTACTGCACTTGGAACACTGTAAACGTTGGGCTATTACATTATGAGATTTAAGAAAATTATCAACATTGGAATTCAACAAAATACTTTCAAGTATGGATTACTGCAGTCCTTACAAGTTTCTAAAACTTCCATCGTAAAATACGCAAAAAGACGTCACTTGAACTAACAAAGACCTGACTTGGACAAAGGTTTCCACGGAAAAGGGTTTGTTGGAAGGTGGGGGTTGGGAAATATTACCTCCCCCCCTTTGCAAACTTTCCATACGTATGTGTTCGTGATTGGTTAACGGAAAAGCACTGAGTCTAGAAAGTAAACATGAATGAACTAGAATGGGAAACTTGTCCGAGCAAGTATTTATGTGAAATCTGGACGTGACAAGGTAATAACAAAATGTATAAAAGTAATATAGCAAGATAAAATGGAATGTATGATAAATAATATTTAATGGGAATATAAAATGAGGTGACTTTATAAGATATCGAATAATAACACGAGTAATTCTTAGGTCAAACTTAATATGTATAAGAGGGTATTACATAAAAGGAATGGTATAGTTGTACTGGATCAAGTAATGTACTTGAATAAAGCGGGTTAAGTCGAATAGTTACATTTCACAGCTAGAGAAGAAGAAATCCTATTGGTGGAGGAGGAGCCTATGCGCGGGTTTTTGCGCAGAAGGTTGAAACCTGCTGTGTACGAACGAACGAATGAAAGCAGCTACAACCGAGAAGTAGAATGACAAAAAATAAATGAAAAACACTGCTAATGTTAGCATGTTACGCTAACATTGCCGCGGCTCAGTATTACCATATTTTTTCACGAGACATAGCCTTTGCAACGGCGCCTCCAAAGTTTATCCAGCTATACTGTTTTGTCTTTTCCTCCATTTATTATAAATCCAAGAAGGTAATGTATAGAGAAGAAAAGGCTTGTTTTACCATTATATACCGTTTTCCCAGTATGTTTTCCCCACTCAAAACCCCGAGTTCCCACTGGGGGTCCCCCATTATCGTAGGATATAGATATCTATATACTGTATTTCTGAAACTATTCATTTGCGACGGGAACGAGTGTCATTTTCGAAGAGAGCGGAATTTTTTCAATAGTTTTTTTCCTAGGTTACATTGCCCTGTAACACAGTACAATACTACCAAACTACACCCTCACTAAAATCTGTTTTTTTTTTTTTTTTTATAATTGAAATGAAGTCAAATTTGGTGAAGTCATGTTATTTACTACAGGAAACCCCAATTTTTTTGTTCCAATTGCTTTACCCAAATCTAATGGTTTTTACTCCGCTGTGCGCTCGCATCGCTCAGGGAATAAGAAAAACTTCAAGCTCCTATGTACTGGCAAGCGGTAATACTGAGCTACGCATGCTAACAACCCCCCCCCCCCCCCCCTTCATTGGTTCTTATTTATTGGTAATTATTCGATAGATTTTTGTAAATCTAAAGTAAGTCCTGCTGCCTGCAATCAAAAGTGGCTTGAATACACTGGTGTGTGAGTGAGAGGGGTAGCTGGTAACTCCCACTACCCCTCCCGCTAACTAGCGGGTTGGGTAGTTGTCACCTCGTTTAAGTCTTAATGGCTAGTCTTCCAGCTTTGCAGAAAGGTAGTCTCTAATAAATAGAATTAGGTTTGCATCATTAGGAAAAATACTAGTTACTTTCAAATTTGTCACATTAATCAGAAAAAAAAAACTAAATTCCATAATATTAAAACGATAGCTTTTGCTTCAGTACAAATTAATTTGAATAGCCTATTAGGCTATATCTGTCACAATTTTAAGTGGTTTACAGTTATAATCATCTTTCAGTAATTACTGCCCCCAACAAAGTTGAAGGAGGTTATGTTTTACCCCCCCCCCCCTTGTTTGGTTGTTAGTGAACACCTTCCTGGCCGCAATTTTAATCATAGACTAATGAAACTTGTAGGGATTAACTGTTATGTAGAAAACTGGAAATAATTAAATTTTGGAAGGTCAAGGTCAAGCAAATAGTCCAATTCACGTAATCAGCCATAAGTTTGGACATCCTTGTCACAGAGATTTCAAACTTTAATTGCGTGAAAATCCACGCCAATTATTACATGTTAAGGTTGAAGGTCAATGTCGAGTTTATGGTCAAGGTCAAGTAAAATGTCAAATTCCATTTATCAACCATGCGGCCACAATTTTAATCGTAAAGTAATGAAACTTGCAGTGATTTTAAACTTTTGTGCAAAGAGCTGGAAATTATTAAATTTTGGAAGGTCAAGGTCACGGACGAGTAAAACTTCCATATCATGTAATCAGCCATAAGTTTGGGCATTCTTGTCATGGAGACTTCAAACTTGTTTTCATATTTGAATGTATAAAAATCGACGCCAATTAATGCATGTCAAGGTTAAGAAATAAGCTACCGCGGTGGAGGTCTGCTAATTTGGTTAATTGTATTATTATTATTACTACTAGCTAAGCTACAACCCTAGATAGAAAAGCAAGATGCTGTAACAGGGAAAAATAGCCCAGTGAGGAAAGGAAATAAGAAATAAATAAATGATATAAGAAGTAATGAAAAATTAAAATAAAATATTTTAAAAACATTGCACTATTGAACAGCCATCTCAAGTAAAAATCTGTACTAAACAGGGTCTGAACTTCCACACAAATCCAACCTCATAGTTATTGTGGTAAGAACTTAACTGCATAGCCATTAGGCCTATATATTCTATAACTACTCAATCAGGTTTTATTCCTGGCTTCATCTCTGAACTATGTGACCCCAAATTCCAAGAGTTCAATCCAAAACTGCCCCTTCTCCAGAGGTGGAAGTGAGGCTGGAGGATTAGGCATTGGAAGATGTAAAGGACCAGTCTCAGGCTTCAACAAGACCCATGGTTGGAAGTCATTCTTAGAGATCTCCCCTTTGAAGTGGTTTGTTCACAAAACTTCATTCAAGATGAGGACTCTGTTCTGTATGGCTTCATGATAGCATAGACAGCTTATTGTTTTCATTGGATTTGAAGGGCACATATTCTCAGATATGTACCTGTTCATTAGTCCTCCCCGAAGTAGCTCTGCTTTGTTTTGAATCAAGTTGGTATGACAGCTCAAAGCCCTGTGCTTTTGACTGGCCATTGCTCTTCAGGTGTTCATTCACCTTGGTGTTAGCTTGGTCCATTTTACCTGGGGTACATGTTAAAGTATTTTAATGGATTGATTGATCCTGACGGCCTCGAAGACAAAGCTACTATGATACTGACACTTGACTGGTTTTTATCTTTATCTTGGGTCAAGCAGAGGACAAAGTATCTGGGTATGTTGATAATAATAGCAGTTATAAGCATACTTCAATGAGACTCATTAAGCTCAAGGAAGTAGCCCAGCAAGCACTGACTGGATAGGAACAGTCTGCTCAGCTTTGTGAAGTTGTCCTGGATCACTTGTCATCTCAGAGCTTGTACCCTATAGGTGCTTCTTCCACCAGAGATGGCTTCATTAGTATCAAGGCATCACAGTTAAACTACCAGGGATCATCCTCCTCATCCTGTACTGCTCATGCAGGAGGTGAGGTGATCTTACCTGGTAGCTAGGCAACAGTAAACTTCAATGTGGGAGTTCCACTGAATTCTCCATCATACTTTGTTCTCATTTGCATTGAGGGAGTGTTGGAGAGCACGCTGGAGGACCTCATCACTTTGTATTGTGATTATCCCTGCTCCTGCTTTGGAGTCCCCCTGTGACCTATTGCTTTGTGGAAGCGTCGTCAATGGTCTCCAAGGCCGTGAACTCAAAGAAAACTAGCTTGAAGGAGCGTAATCACACCTTCTCTGCCTCGTCTTCTTCAGATTCTTCAGACACTGGTTCATCTAAGATGAAATCATTGAGAAACCCAAGAAGACCGATCATCAGGATTTGCCTGAGACTCTAACCAAGTTTACAGGATAGAGTCGGTGCGAACACGCGCACTTTGTCGGGATGAGGGGTGTATCCCTACTCTGAAACCTATTTATTGGTCTTCCCAATTTCATAGGGGACGAAGTGCTCCCTAATGTGAGCGTGATAGGAAAGACAATCCTTGGTCTCTTTATGTGACTGGTCATAGTGAGAGTGGTTTTGTGGCTCAAATGTAACTGAAGACACTCACGTACATTCACTCTGTATAGAACGAGATTCCCTGTAGAGTTGAACCAAGCAGAATTTTTTCATAGGGACTTCCTCTCTCCTAAAGACGGCTCTCCTCTTAAAGGGTAATGGTTTTTCATGGTGTGGGAACAAATCACAAATTTTAAAAGTAATTGGTATTTTTCCTAACTTTACAAACTCGAGTCCTTTTAGTTAAAATTCTTGCCTCAACCACCTTGCAGTTCCCAGATGTAAAGGTATAAAGTGCTGGTCTTCCAAACTGAAGGGTGTGGGTGTTCCCTGTCATTCTTCAGTCATTTTAACTGCCTCGTTAGATTTTAATGGCTCTTCCAACTTTGCTGAAGTTATATTCCAATTAGAAGACTCAAGTTTCTTTAGTTGGGAAAAATCAAAATTACTTTAGAATTGAATTTTTTTTTATGTATTAATGTGAATATATTACATGTGTGTGTACTGTATTTTCTTGATTCAAAATTTGTGTCCTTTTACATGTAAAGTTCTTTTTGCACTGCATATTTTAATCTATAGCTCCAATTTCAGTCTAGTGTCCCTTTGAATAATAAGAGGAATAAAATGTCTTATACATGTACTGTATATAAGATTTAGGAGATCCTTGTGATATTACCAACCAATAATTAAATAAGTACTGTCATCAACACCATTTAATTATTGTCATTATGTTTATATTGGTCATTAAGTAGCAGTGACAGATTCAACTTTTATTTCGTCATTATCGTATTACCTTAAATAGATTGATTATGTAGTCCCTCTGTCCATCATGTTAGTGGGTTTATTATACTTTTTTTTTTTTTTGTAAGTTACTGTTCATGGTACACAAAATGTTCCCAATGAGGAAATTAACTGTTAACAAAAAATTTCTTACATTTTATCTTTTCTCCCAACAGAGATGATGGATCATTTGTTATCAACAATGTCCCCTCTGGTTCTTATGTTGTCCATGTCATGAATCCTACTTACATGTATGAAGCATTAAGGGTGGATATAAACCAAAAGGGGAAAATCCGTGCTAGAGCAGTTAATCACATCCAACCGTCTAATGTTGTCCAGGTGAGCATATATTATAGTATGTTAATCTCCAACAGTAATTAACTTTATCTCTTCTTATAGTTTCTACATGAATATATCAATCAAATGTCTGTTTTGCTACAGTTATACATTATTACAAGTAGCCAAATATTGGATTGTAAGTCTAGAGTAAACCCTTGATAATTTAATGAATCTTGCATCTATAGTCAATTTTTTTTTAGTTAAGCAGATTTGCACCGACTCACAGCGGTACCCTATTAGCTCAGAAAAGTTTCCTGATCGCTGATTGGTTGGACAAGATAATTCTAACCAATCAGCGATCAGGAAACTTTTCCGAGCTAAAAGGGCACCGCTGCGAGTCAGTGCAAATCTGTCTCCCTAAAAGAAAATTGACTATAGTATCAGGTTGAATGATAATTCTGATAAAACAGTTAAAGCTGCAACTACTATATGATGACTCAAATAGAATACAATATTCGGATCAAGTCATTCTCTCCATCTCTTGATATTCATCATATCTAATGTCAAATTGGAAACTATGAAATAATGAATTTGATGAAAAATATTTTTGAAAATACCTTACATTAAGTTAATTTTATTTATTTCAAAGAGCTATTTGAATGATTTTGGGTTATCTAGTCATAGAATTTTCATATTGTAATCTATTAGACAAGACACTTTTAGGCAGCCCTGTTAGATTTGAAAATTTTTACCAGTCTGGTTAATTTTCCAGATGCCCCACCCACTTAGACTGAAATCTGTGGGCCCCTTTCGATATTATATGCAGCGAGAACAATGGAGAATCACAGATTTCCTGATGAATCCAATGGTGCTAATGACTGTCCTTCCGTTGGCCCTCATGATGATCTTACCCAGGCTGAATGACCCCGAAACTCGAAAGGAAATGGAACAAATTCAGGCTCCAAAGCTAGAAACCCCTGAGCTTTCCGAGATCATAACTTCCCTATTTGGAGGTGGCAGTGGTAGCAGTCAGAGTCAAGGATCGAGCCAACAAAAAATAAGGTCTCGGCAAAGTAAGAGGAAAGATAAATAACGGTTCTCCTAATGCATAGTGCTATTTTAATTTGTGAATTACCCCTTCAGGAGATTACTGTTATTTGATGTTTTAATGTTCTATGAAAAGCTAGCATAGTATTTATGACTTGATAATGTATATATCCATATATATATAAATATATATATATAAATGATGTGAAGGGGCTGTGTAGAAATGTTGTTCACATATACACGAGAAAGGATGTGAATGTTGTTTTCATTCAAAGTAAATTTTGTTAGATATGAGATGCTCCTGTTAATCATAGATTGAAAGGGAGAGAGTTATACTCGTCTTGAATTATGTAAGGTATGCATGTGATCAACTTCAGTGGTGTCAAGTATTGGTTAAATGTCTATTCTGATGATAGTGTAAATGGAAAATCCTTCACAATGTATACTGTGATAATGTGTTTATGTCATTTGTACTTCTGAGAAGTTTGCTATAACTGGTGTAAGCTTTGGAGGTATTGAAGCAGAGTTATTTTCTTTTATTTGCTCTGAGTAAGCAAATGCTTTTGGAGTTGATCTTGGATTTGTTATGCATTGCATATGTTTTATTTACCGAGAAACGTATTAGTAACATTTGATATTCTTAAAGGCGAGTTCTAGTAATTTCCTCGTTTATATCACCCACATCAAATTCTTATGATACTGAGATAGACCTGGTTTTATACAAGTGTTCTATAGCTTTTAAATTGTTATTCCAGTGTAATTGTAACTATTCACCCATATGTAAGACATTTTTGAAAGATACCTCTTGGTGTTTGCTGTTTTGTGTCAATTTCTGGAAAAGTATTTGACTCCCAAGTATATTCATCCTTTACTTTATATTTTTACTTTTAAATCCCATTTAGGAGGTGTTTTAAATTGAATGTTTACATTTTTAAATCACGTTGGTATGCAAATATTTAAACTTGAAATACCTGTATATTACATTGCTTTACACAGTAGTATTAAATTTTGTGCTCGCTTAGGTACAAGTAATATTTTGCCATTCATAATCAACATAGACTAGTGTAGATATCCTTGTGGTCACTGCTTCAAAAAAAAATTATTTTTAAAAAAATATTTTAGGGATCATAAGTATTTAAAGATAAAGGGTCTGTGTAGAAGTTTGTTAATTTTTGGTCTAATTATTATGAAAGAAAGGTGGCCATAACCCGTTTCATTGCAATTCTCCAAGGAAAAAGGCTCCATAATGAGCTTGGCAGAAAATATTTTCCCTGGCAACCACAGTATAAGTTGTCTAATTATTAAATATACCTTGGGTTTTACCTTTTTCATTTTAATACTTGGAGAAAAAGGAACCTACATATATTGGAGTAACGAGTTGTGAGTGAATCGGGTGAATAAGTGTCAGTGTTGTCTATAGTACACTTTTTGTCAAGTAAGGTGTACAAAGAAATATTCTGGTACTAATGTTAATGTATTTGCTCTCATCTCCTCTACAAGCAAAGGGATGCAAGGAACTATGTTTCACTTGATTGTACAGTATTTCACTTTTAGGAATGTTTAAAGCTTTTGGTTCAGTTGTATTCCTTGCATATATTTTCATCTATTGACATGGTGACCTACACCTAAAGAGGTGTTATATTTGAAATATTGAATATATTGAAAACCTTTTGCTTTCCATATATTGTAACCTTATACACAGTACTATGGTATTTTTCTTTATACTGATTTTATAGGGATTGTTTGAATATTCCTTGTTCACTCACATGCCGTTATATAGTTACGGCCTCACCTATCAAGTAATATTTCTAGTTATTACTGAAGCAGAAATACTTTTATAAAAGGAACGAATTTAAAATTTAATGTATTAAATGTTGTTTCTTGTAAAGAAAATAATCTGTAATAACTTTCTTAGAAACAAAGTATTTTACTTCTCACAAATACATGGCAGCACAGTGATGGAAAATCTTAAGGAAAGTTACATACTGTAATCTGATTTTCTTGATTACTTTGTCATGTTACAAAATATACTCACCCCAAAGGTTTGCATTTTTATCACAGCTATCAGATTAACATAAAACTGATGAGGTTAAGTCTCATGATATGGTTTTTATCATTGCCTGCAGTTTGAGTGAAATGTGAAGTTTAATTTTTCACTAATAGCAGTTTTTTTTTGTTTGTATATACAGTACAGTCATCCTAGAATGTGATCCCTTTTTATGGAAGTGAATTAATGTACATAGAGAGCAGTTACTATTTAATCAGCTCGAAAATATAACACCGTAATTTACAATAAAGTACAACTGATATTGCCAATGTTTTATTCTTCTCTCACAGACAGTATGGTATCTGTACTTATTCCAATATTCAACTTGCAATGGCAATAAGCTTGAGGAATCAAGAATGCCCTTTCATTTGACATCAAATATCTAAAATTGTTATTGAAGCAGACAACTTCATTGCTTTTTTTTGTGTCTGTATGGTTATATCAAAATTTGTTGTGTATATATATAAAATTTATGAAAACACAACTTTTACAACTACAGTACAATTTATGAAAACTCATAACAGACTGGTAAAGTGAAAATGGAAAAGGTCAATTCAAGTCAACAACTTGAGTATTGTATTTGATTTTTGGGCTTTTCTGGTTGCATCAAAATTAGAAGATATACTTTTAGCTGTTCGAGCCAGTCAAAAAGTTGAGTAAACTACAAGCCTTGAACTTTTCAGAAATCAATGTGAACGTGTATGTTTTACACAAGATCTAACTTTAAGTCATTTACAGAGATGAAAACAAAACACTCGCCAACTGTAATTCAGTTTCCTTTATGGAAGAACTAATGTTCATTAATTTTTTCAAAACCTAACATGGCAAAAACACAAAATAGCAGCTACTGTATAGATGAGATCAGGAGCTGGGTAACAATATTTTAGTAGTCTCCATGTTACGCAAAAAAAAAAACTAAATTAAGCCGTATTGCAAGAGCTAAACTATGACTGGGAAATGTTACTTCTTATTAGGCAAGTATGACAATTGAAAGGCATCTTGAAGAATAAAATATATACAAAATGAAAAGGTTTCCACTTCCTTTTCATTGTTACCATAGTTATACATAGAAAAAAAATTTAACCTTTGTTAAAGAAATTACAAGCCAAAAGTTCTGGTACCATGATGGTGCCAGCCTGATCTTGACTACCGGTAGCTAGTCTTCAACAGCTTATTCCATCAACATTAGAAGAACAAAGAAGAGTAATGCATTATACCTCACTTTCCCTTCAAGATGCAACACTCCAGATATCTGCAATGGACTCATGGATTCTAAGCATGTTTATGATATGACGAACACTAAGAGTTACAATTCTTGACCTAATTTTCAAAATGTAGTGTTTTTTAAATACTGTACTAAATTATACCATATTTAAAACTACTGTATTACTAATATATTGGCCTATTTTCAATCTAGTATAACAAGCTTACTGAAAACCCAAAATAACAAGGATAGATTTTTCTTTTATAACCAAAGCAACAAGAGAAAATTTATATGGACATCATGAACATGTATTTGGAGGATTAAAATGAGCATTATTGATATAAATATTCAACTACGGTATATGACAAATTTCCAATACTGTATTATCTTTTGATTTACTAACCACTAAATACATCTATACTGTAGCGTATTTCAAATAAAATTTCAAGAACATGATTACATTTATAGGTTGCTGAAATTCCAAGCTTAAAGTTGTTGGATAATTGTTAATTTTTCTATTCATTAATTATTTTCATAATGCATATTACTGCGTAGTAAATATCTAAAGTGAAAACAGCGACCTGGAGAATATAAAAACATTACCAAGTATCAAATCGCTTGGTGCTATCTAGGATACTTATGTCAAGTACTCATCACCCATTATAGAAAACGTACAACAGAACCTAAGCTAGAATTAGCGAGTACTATTGTATTATTTGCTCTTTACTCATGGTTTTTTAATAGTGATAAAGTTCTAGGTCAAACTTATTCATTTCACAATACTAATTTAATGTAGGACTTCCAACATCACCTGCTAACATATTTGTAGTTCATTTCACAATACTAATTGAATGTAGGACTTCCAACATCACCTGCTAACATATTTCTACAAATCTTTTGCTAGATATGTCAAATTTTTCCAGTCACAGTATACACCCTGATAATCCTTAAACACACACTGTATTTGCATTTTGCTTATGACCATAAATAATTCTTGAGGGGAAAAACAAACAGTTTGAAAGTAATACTGTCTTGAAAGTCCACAGTTCATCAAGCAGAACCTAAGAGGCAAATATTCAATAATGGAATTTGACGACCCATGAGAGTTATACTTATGGTTTGTCTCGCAAAATACACTGTAAACAGAGAAATGAAAGCTCTTGACAGCATCAATGAAGCTACCAACTTGCATCACTTCCTGTTTCTTACTTTTCATTCATTCACTAATGTCTTCTATTCTAGCCATCCAACTTCTCTAACTTTATCTTGTGATCATATTCCCCTATCATTTAAGAATAAATATTTTTTCAGGCACATTATATGGTCAATTGTAAATATGAATCCAACTCATTAAACTACTAAGAAAATATGAACACTCGCTAATAAAAATGAGGCCCAATGCATTACATTGCTTTTTTACCCATAAGTGTGTTTGCTCATACTCTGTACTGTAGTATTGAATAAAAACATAAATTTAATGGCCTAATAATAAGAGGTAATGGATTACTGTCATTTGGATTGGTTTCTATCTTTTTTCAGTTATTTTATGTGAACAGCATTGAGATTTATACTATGATAGAAACATCACAATACATAATGGACTAGTATAATAGTATAAGCATACGTATTGCATATAGGTATACATATGCTGCAATTTCTGCCATACAATTTTAACGTGTAAATCATTCTTTTTGGCAATTTGGTAACCACTGCCTTCTAACCACCAAGATTTGAATGTGTTTAGAAATAATTTAAATGCGATTCAATATTTACCTTAGTTCAAGATGAAATATCACTGCTGGATTACAATAGTGACATTATTTTGCAGTATACAAGTTTCCATACAACTTAGATTTAGTGTTACCCATAAACTTGACACCATCTGTAAACATGAATTATTTACAGTTGATTAGATTCAACAGTTAAGAAATGCTGGATCAAAAAATTTTTTTTCTATACACTGATTAACAATATCACCAAAAATACAGTAAAGTATTATGAAAATTATATCAGGAAGCCCAAAACTATATATACTACCCTAAACCTCTCAGTTTTCTATGTAACCCAATCTTTCATGGAAGAAACGTCCTTACCTGTGTGGTTTACCTAAATGTAAGAGAACTCCATATTTGTATCACAATATACAATACATAAAATAATTTACAAGATAACAATAGTCATTGAAGAAATATAGATAACAAAAGTCATAAAAATTATGCCATTGGCACAGTTTGAAAATATTGTAACTATGGATACGGTATGTTCAATGTATTTCTGACCAATCTCTCGGCTATTTTGTTGAACTGATCTCGATCATCCCTCCACATTTTTGCTGCATCAACATTTGCACTACTCTCATCATTCGGTTCTGAAAATAAAATGTCCTATAAGTTATTGCATGTATATGGAGTTATTGTGAATTAAAGAATTATTTAATTTGCTCATAGACAAAGACAAGTTATAGATTTTGAAATATGCAAAAAGAGTTTACTAAAAATTATTCCTTGTAATTACAAAAACACAAAACCAGTTCAATAAATAATGAACAAATCCCATATACTAATACAGTACTATTAAGGTGACAAATTTTTGGATAAATTTTTATTTTTCCCAGCTATACAAACTTAAGTCCTTTAAAATATGAAAGTTTTTTACACACTTGAGAACAAAATTCCCTTTGAGTCCTTTAAAATAGGAAAGTTTTTTACACACATAAGAACAAAATCTCCTATCAGAAATACATGAGTGTATCAAAGTTATGTGATAGTTATTCAGACGCTAAAGAATTTCCAGATCACTAATTCAGAACTGGGAACACAAGAATCCAAATCTTCATAACCACTATCCACATACGAGTTACAAAATCACCTCTACATACTGTACTTTAGAATTTTGTGACCAGTTAAGATCATTATACTTCGTGACAAACTACTGAAAATACATTGACACAATATCAGCAGTGACAAACAAGTTGACAGAAATTAATCACCTCTTCGACATGATAACCTTCCAAATTGGAAATGTTGAGAACTTTCATAAATTAGCTTAAAAGCACAATATACCAATAGGAAAACAATAAAAGATGCTGCAACACAAGAAAAACTCAATTATTCAGACGTCAAAAGCCTGAACTAGTTCCCCCCAAAACATCTTGAAACTAAAATCAATTATTTCAATAATTTGCTCATGTAATGTGAATTTTTCATTGAAAAAGCTTGGCTGTCATAAACAAAAATTAAAAAGTTGTCTGCGAACCCTTTATTCCCTCTAGTTTAGATGAGGTGAAATAAATTAAATCTCCAAAACTACATGAGTTTTTGCATACATTGATGGTCAACAGCAAATCAATTAAATCACTGAAAACCACTGCCTACACTAATTTATTCATTGAATGATCGAGTAACTTATTTGGGGGATGGTCACGGGCACATTAGATGCCCTGGTCACCCAAGCAAGACAAGATCCAGAGATTATCATCATCACATTTGAGGTTCTTATGGTTGGATTCCATATGGTAGCCTACTAGAAATGTCCCTACCTAGCAATCTGTTGGCCTTCCCTGATCTTAGCTTGATGGAGAGGAGGCTTGGGCACTGATCATATGAATATATAGTCAGCCTCTAGGACATTGCCCTATCTGTTGCCTCTGCCATTCATTAGTAACCATTAAACCTTTAAATGAGGTAATCATTGATTGGTCATCTCATCTACATAGAAAGTTACTCCTGAAGTTAATTCATGACTCAAATTATTACAGCTGTAACTTTTCAAGTCCTGGACAGTTAAACCTTAGCCAATAGCATTATTACATGACATATGAAAAGTGTCTCCAGCAATGACAGGATTCTTAGAACTTCAAGGTATTAAGGTCATTCATAACTACTCCACAGAATCTATTCTTTATGGACTTTACACGAGGGGTAGAGAAACCTCATAAATGGGATCCTGATGTGAGAAAGAACATCATGTAAACATACTTGGAAAGAAAACCATCGCTGTTTTCAGACCTTCACTCACAATGAACAAGATGATACGAGTGATGGCAGATAACTACAGTGGCATATACAAAACATAATGGGGTCAAGAGATTGGGTACTTTTTGGCTCCTGACTTCCATGATCTTCATTTAAGCAAATGCCTGACATGGTGATAATCACAAGGTTAATTCCAAGAGGAACATCACGATTGCAGATTAAGCTGATGACAGGTCCTTCTTTAGAGAAGTCTCTCCACCCATACATTGGCAAGGCTCTATGACACCTATGAAGCACACCATTACCATATTGATCGCCAGACCCTTGACAAGAGCCCATTCTATTTTTCCATAAATGATGGCCCAGCAGCCAAGAAAATTGTTGCCCTGATGCAAACTTAAGGCATTCCAGAAGTCAACACCTTCCTTCCAGTTAGATTGAGCAAAGTGGTTCGAAACAGTTCAGACCTTGAATGGGTCTTCCTTGATGGTAAAAAGTGAGCTGATGATATTCTTTCTTTGTTGATGGAAATTTCAAAATTTCAATGATGAAAGAAACTTTTCAATCAACTTTACTATTGACAATTGCAGGTAACCCTAAGAATTTTGGATTTTTTTGCATGAACGTTACCAGACAAGAGCTTTGGCATATATTTGATTTTTAAAACTTGGTCAATATGTTATGGCATAGGTTATAAAAATACTGAGGTGCAATGGAGGGAAACCCTACCAGTTGCACTTTGAAATAAATATTGAGGGAAGTTGGACACCAAGATTTAAGAAAGAAAGCTTAAATAGAGATAAAGTAGCAGGCTAAAAGTGAGGGCAGCTACAGATTAAAAGATGCTGCAAAGACCCTTCAGAGATACTCTTTTTGCACTGTGAGGTCACACTGATAGTGCCACCCACTTCTGGTACCTCAGATATAGAGAATGTCCTGTAGAAACAGTCTCACCATTATCTTATATCAATCAATGTGAAATAAATAATGTAAATAATGTTCTGAAATAGTTACAGTATCAAGAGACTTTTATAGGTAGTAGAGTGATATAGGGAAAAGGTACCCACTGAAATACTGTAGCCTGATTAGTAAGATCTTTTAAGGATTGTCCAGACAGTTTGATGTTGTATCCTTCTCTAATTATGACTTTTCCTAAGGTCTGGTATATTCCTTACACCACCTTTTTCCTCATAAATCTGACAAAAGTGTACTAAGCATAATACAACTTACATATTCACTCAAGTTGGTAGCTATCATAACTCTTCAGTGCATATTTTCCCTAGGGACAAGGGTATTATTATCATTACTAGCTGAGATACTGAAGTGGTCTAACAGGAAATATAGCCCAGAGAGGAGAGGAAATTTGCTGTGCATTACAGATTCAATAGCCTCTCACAGACACTTGAATTATTAAATTACTTTAGACATTAAATTACTATAGACCCTTCTGCTACTAAACAACATAATGCAATTCTTGTCCCTACATACAACAACTAGATTATGAGGCAGAATACCTAGTGGATCCTAATATCCCTCAATTTGCTATATCCCTTCCTTTTTTAAAGTAAGTGCTTCTAAATTGTATCGCATTACATAGGCGGATGACGTGGCATATTGTATGATTCCATTAGATCTCGTTGGGGTGAACGACGTTTCAACTAAACAATTATTTGCATCATGTTCTGTCTAGTAGTTTGTTCCCTTCACTTAAAAGTTTGGCCAGTACCTCATCACAGATTCATTCAAGTGGGGTAAACATAGGTGCTATTAATTTCCTAATACAGTACATACTACAACACAATAATACATTTCTCCGAAATAGACAAATACATTGCAAAAAATCAATAATACTGTACACAAATATACTTACCAGCTAACATTGAAACAACAGATAGCAAAATTTTCTCCACACTCTGCACAGGACTCCACCTTTCTGCACTAGATTCATAGCCCATTGGGTCATCACCGGGAGCATGGAGGATGGATATACACACACGACCATCGGAGTATACTAGAATCCAAATAAGTCTATGAAATAAAGTACAGTTCTGGTATTTTCAAATAGCTCTAATTATCTATTTTGCATAAAATATCCATATATTCAAGAATATAAAATTAATACACAAGTGATACAAAATACATTTCATGGTTGCCTAAATAAATCTTATAAATATAGAAAAGTTTTGTATATAGAAACTATTGGACATAAAAGTGATCAGTACACAATAGTAATAAAAAAATAAAATTCCAAAATCACCCACACAAAAAAAAATCCATATATAATAATATGGAATCATACTAGTAACTCTAAAAAGTACTTGAAGATCAATGTAAATATTACAAATTTGAAATAATTTGTATTTTTCCTAAGTACTGCATACAAACTTGAAGCTATTTACACAGGAATGTTATTTTGGCAATAGCTGAAACCAGACATTAAACTTTTGGTGAGGTGAAACTACCCTCCGCTAGTTAGCGGAATGAAGTAGCGGGGTGCTCACACCAGCACTAGTAAACAACCGTCACTTTGTAATTGAGGCAGGACTTCTCTGGGAAGGTGATGGCAGGACCAGTATGTGTAAAGAACTTTAGGTTTGTATACTGTAGCTATGAAAAATACAAATTATTTCAAATTTGTCATTTGTTCCAGCGCCACGTTTATACAAACCTTATGCTCTTTACATAGGAGACTCACCCCATGGAGGGTGCAAGTCCCTAAAACCAACTGGCTGGAGACTATCCGAGGGTGTTCCTCTGTGCTATGCACAAGCTGTTTATAGGGCACCCTGTCACCTCGTAATCCTAATTGGCTGACGGCCTGGGCAATCGTTGCTAGCATAGAATTTAGCAATGTGACTTGACCAGGTATGCGTAAAATTGGAGCCGAGTCCCTTACTTAACCTAGACATTGCCTAACTCCACATCACTTGGAGAACGGGGACATAACACATATATCAAGACACACAAGGGGTATGGTAGCCACCTGCAGTCAGAATATGTCAGCTTTGCAGAGTTCCCCGGATGCTGAACCCCAGAAAGGGGAGAGTGAAGTAGAAAGTGGCCAGTCAATCACACATTCATCCTAGATTTACTCCCGGGTAACATCTTCCCTCAACCAACTGTTACTTGTCCTTCAAGGAAGCTGAAGTGTTATTTACCATGTTTTGTACAGCCACAGCAGGACCTAAGGTAAATGTATCCAACTTCCTGTAGGTTGTCTTGCAGGTAGTGGGTGGTGGCCACTGTTTGCATTGCCACACGCTCGCTTGTAACACCTGCATTACAGAGAAATTCTTTTTGAACCCCATGAATATGCTGACACTCCTGGGTTCATGAGCATGGAGACGACAACTGGAAAATGATGAACCTGGATGTTTAGCTCTCTCGATTCCTTGTCTAATCCCAGAAGATATAAAGATCTTTGTAATTTTCTTCTGGTTCTCCCCGAGCTCCCCAAGAGCTTGCTGATCTGATGGTGAGCTCTGGACACTCTTTTTAAGCAGTTCCTCCTTGCCCTCACAGGGCAGAGTCACAGTTGGTCTGGGTCATCTGTACAGAATGGAAACTCAATCTGGAAGGACCTCATTCTAGTATCCGTTCCAGCCGGACTTTTGAGTCTTGGCTACGACTACGTGAGAAATCAGAGTTTCACTTGCCATCATCCCCGTGACTGGGCGATGTCATAGGACTGACCATATAGCCCGTTGACTCTCTTTGCAGAGAACTGATCTAGGAGAAACACTGTCTTCTGGGTCAAATCACGATCTGATGCTTGACGAAGACAGTGCTACTTTCAGTAAGTGCAGTACAGTGAACCCTCGCTACTTCGCGGTTCGACCATCGCGGATTCACCACTTCGCGGATTTTTTCCATAACCCATATATATACAGTAATAGATATGTATATATGTATGCATGTATTTATGTATATATGTAGGTATGTATATGTGTATACATATAAATATGTTATTTTTATTAGTAAAATAAATTTTTGAATATACTTACCCGATAATCATGTAGCTGTCAACTCCGTTGCCCGACAGAATTCTATGGAGGGATACGCCAGCTATCACAATACTAGAAGGGGGTGTACTTACCAGCGCCACCTGTGGCCAGGTACTCAAGTACTTCTTGTTGACACCTCCTCAATTATTCCTCGGTCCACTGGTTCTCTATGGGGAGGAAGGGAGGGTCGATTAAATCATGATTATCGGGTAAGTATATTCAAAAATTTATTTTACTAATAAAAATAACATTTTTCAATATTAAACTTACCCGATAATCATGTAGCTGATTCACACCCAGGGGGGTGGGTGAAAACCAGTGTACAAGATTAAAGGATAGCTAAGTATCCCGTATTTCATATAATCAGTTATCCACAATAACAATGAAATAATAAGTACCTGGTAAGGAAGTCGACTTGAACCGTTACTCTGCCTTTAATAAGATCGTCTTCCTTACTGAGCGCAGCGTTCCTCTTGGGAGGCTGAATCAACTCAAAGGTGCTAAAGTATACAGGGCTGCAACCCATACTAAAGGACCTCATCACAACCTTTAACCTCGGCGCTTCTCAAGAAAGAATTGACCACCCGCCAAATCAACAAGGATGTGGAAGGCTTCTTAGCCGACCGTACAACCCATAAAAAGTATTCAAGAGAAAGGTTAAAAGGTTATGGGATTATGGGAATGTAGTGGCTGAGCCCTCGCCTACTACTGCATTCGTTGCTACGAATGGTCCCAGGGTGTAGCAGTACTCGTAAAGAGACTGGACATCTTTGAGATAGAATGATGCGAACACTGACTTGCTTCTCCAATAGGTTGCATCCATAACACTCTGCAGAGAATGGCTCTGTTTGAAGGCCACTGAAGTAGCCACAGCTCCCACTTCATGTGTCCTTACCTTCAGCAAAGCAAGGTCTTCTTCCTTCAGATGAGAATGTGTTTCTCTAATCAGAAGCCTGAATAGTAAGAAACTGAGTTCTTAGAACTTGGAAAAGAAGGTTTCTTGATAGCACACTATAAGGCTTCTGATTGTCCTTGTAAAGGTTAAGACCTTTTTAGATAGTACCTAAGAGCTCTAACTGGGCAAAGTACTCTCTTCAGACCATTCCCCACCAAGTTGGACAGGCTTGGGATCTCGAACGACTTAGGCCAAGGACGTGAAGGAAGCTCGTTTAGCAAAAACCGAGCTGCAAGGAACATGTAGCCGTTTCAGATGTGAAAACAATGATCCTGCTGAAGGCGTGGATCTCACTTACTCTTTTAGCTGTTGTCAAGCACACGAGGAAAAGAGTTTTTAATGTGAGGTCCTAAAAAGAGGCTGATTGGAGAGGTTCAAATCTTGATGACATAAGGAACCTTAGGACCACGTCTAGATTCCAGCCTGGAGTGGACAACCGACGTTCCTTTGAGGTCTCAAAAGACCTAGGGAGGTCCTGTAGATCTTTGTTGGTGGAAAGATCCAAGCCTCTGTGGTGGAAAACCGCTGCCAACATATTTCTGTAACCCTTGATCGTAGGAGCTGAAAGGGATCTTACTTTCCTTAGATATAACAGGAAGTCAGCAATCTGGGTTACAGTGGTACTGGTTGAGGAAACTGCATTGGTCTTGTACCAGCTACGGAAGACTTCCCCTATAGACTGATAGATACTGAGAGTGGATGTTCTCCTTGCTTTGGCAATCGCTCTGGCTGCTTCCTTCGAAAAGCCCCTAGCTCTTGAGAGTCTTTCGAAAGTCTGAAGGCAGTCAGACGAAGAGCGTGGAGGATTGGTGTACCTTCTTTACGTGAGGTAGACTTAGAAGGTTCACTCCGAGAGGAAGAGTCCTGGGAATGTCGACCAGCCATTGCAGTACCTCTAAGAACCATTCTCTCGCGGGCCAGAGCGGAGCCAACCAACGTCAGCCGTGTCCCTTTGTGAGAGGAGAACTTCTGAAGTACCCTGTTGACAATCTTGAACGGCGGGAATGCATACAGGTCGAGATGGAACCAATCCAGCAGAAAAGCATCCACGTGAACTGCTGCTGGGTCTGGAATCGGAGAACAATACAACAGGAGTCTCTAGGTTATCGAGGTAGTGAACAGATCTATGGTTGGCTGACCCCACAGGGCCCAAAGTCTGCTGCAAACATTCTTGAGAAGGGTCCACTCTGTGGGGATGACCTGACCCTTCCGTCTGAGGTGATCTGCCATGACATTCATACCGCCCTGAATGAACCTCGTTACCAGTTAGCTTTCGATCTTTAGACCAGATGAGTAGGTCCCTTGCGATCTAGAACAACTTCCACGAAAGAGTCCCTCCCTGCTTGAAGATATAAGCCAGGGCTGTGGTGTTGTCAGAGTCCACCTCCACCACTTTGTTAAGCTGGAGGGACTTGAAGTTTATCAAGGCCAGAATAACCGCCAACAACTCCTTGCAATTGATGTGAAGTGTCCTTTGCTCCTGATTCCAAGTTCCCGAGCATTCTTGTCCGTCCAAAGTCGCACCCCAGCCCGTGTCTGATGCGTCCGAGAGGAGACGGCGGTTGTGTTTCTGAACAGCCAAAGGTAGACTTCCTTGAGAAGAAAGCTGTTCTTACACCACGCGAGAGAAGACCTCCTCTCTTCGGAAACAGGACTGAGACCGTCTCTAGCGTCATGTCCTTTATCCAGTGAGCAGCTAGATGATACTGAAGGGGGGGGAGGTGGAGTCTCCCTAACACGATGAACAGGGCCAGCGATGAAAGTGTCCCTGTTAGACTCATCCACTACCTGACTGAGCATCGGTTCCTTCTCAGCATGCTCTGGATGCATTCTAGGGCTTGGAAGATCCTTGGGGCCGACGGAAAAGTCCGAAAAGCTCGACTCTGAAGATCCATACCCAAGGAGACAATGGTCTGGGATGGGACGAGCTGAGACTCCTCAAAATTGACCAGGAGGCCCAGTTCCTTGGTCAGATCCATAGTCCATTTGAAAATCTCCAGACAGCGACGACTTGTGGGAGCTCTTAAAAGCCAGTCGTCTGACGGAGCCGGACACAAGATCATGGTACTGCTGCACAGTCTGTGAACTGTCAATCATGGGCAAGCGAGGAAGTACAGTGACAACCCGAATCTGTCTAGACTGTCTGGGTCGTACAGACAAACTCCTTATCGGGTTGCTGAGGTTGCCGCACTGCGTCACAACAAGTCACTTCTGTTGGTTGTTGAACGTCTTCCCCGTGACACATTGACTCCGTAAACAAAAAATCCTCTAACAAGGACTAAGCTTGGACTGCATGTCTTGTAACACAGCTCAAGGTCTATGGGAGCAGGTGTGGTAACAGACGGGATTAGCGACTGAAGTGGAACCATTACCTTCCCTGGAAGCATGTTATGCTTAAATAAAAGTCCATAGGAGGCTATGCAGCTAAAGGCTCCCTCCAAATGACAGAGTCCTCAAGGGAATATCAGAAGGAGGGAGAAAAGAACTTTCTCATCTACAGGGACCATATCCTAGAAAAGCTAAGTTCTCTCAGTGAGGGTTCACTGGTGCAAAAGCAGCAGACTAGAAGGCAACGTTATGAAACTGCTTGACAGTCTAGTGAGTTGGCAACAACCAAAGATGTGTGACTGAGAAGCATGCGGTAAGGTATGCAGAGCATGTTGTATGCAGAGTATGCTGTATGCAGAGCATGCTGTATGTAGAGCATGTTGTATGCAGAGCATGCTGAATGCAGAGCATGCTGTATGCAGAGCATGTTGTATGCAGAGCATGCTGAATGCAGAGCATGCTGTGTGCAGAGCATGTTGTATGCAGAGCATGCTGTATGCACAGCATGCTGTATGTAGAGCATGTTGTATGCAGAGCATGCTGAATGCAGAGCATGCTGTATGCAGAGCATGTAGTATGCAGAGCATGCTGTGAGCAGAGCATGTAAGGTAAGCAGAGCGTGTGCATGGCGTTTAACATTTCTCAGAAATTCCATGACCAGTGCTAGAGTGCTTTATGCATGCTTGCATGGGGTTTTAATATCAACATAATATATACCTTACATTCATAACTCATGATTCATATTTTTGCCATATTTTGCGATATTGTTAAAAATATATTGCCAGGAATACAAATATATTTTTATAAGTAATACAAATAACCTCCATTATCATAGGTTTGAAAATGGAGGTAAGGTATGCTGAACAGCAGAGTCAGAACGAGCTGGAACAACAATAGTTGTGGTTTCCTCTTCAAGACTCTGTTGAGGGAACACCTGAGGCTCAGTCTGCAAAGGCTGATCAGCAGAAGGTAGGCTCATGGGTGGAGGAGGCTGACTCCTGGCATGAGTGGCTGAACTCAAGGGTTGCGCTTGCTGAGTGGTTGGCGGATGCGCAGTAGCAAGTTCCTGAGGAACGAGTTGAGGTTCCTGCGGTGTGAGCTGAGAGCGAAAAGGTAGTGGCTGCGCAGAACGCAGTAAAAATCTCGCAAGTTGAGGCTCCTGAGGCGCAAGGCTAAGGTGTTGAGGTGCTTGCCTTGAGGAGGGTTGAGCTCGCTGCAGCGAGAGCTGAGGAGACTGACTCATGGACGGGAGAGGTTGTTGTACCTCAACCGAGTGTTGCATCACTGGTGGAGCAGCAAGTGGAGGCGGAGGAAGAGAGGTATAATCCTCCTGATCCCATTGTAAAAGTTGCCTTAAGGAAGGCGGAGGCTGAACACCACTGGGAACAGCAAACTCAGAACGTGGCTCAACATCGTACGCCTGGCAGGTGGAACTGCGATCAGGCGGAGCGAGCGCAGGCGGAGGGAGTGTAGGCGGAGGCGGAGACGCAACACTCTCAGCCCGACACTCACGCATCAAGTCCGAAAGCAGTGCTTGCATGGACTGTAGTAGAGTCCACTTGGGGTCGGCAGAAACTACAGTAGGCTGAGGTAAAGCCTTAACAGTCAAGCTCTGTTGTGGCAGAACCTTACTCCTCTTAGGCGGAGTGCATTCAACTGATGACTGAGGAGAGTCAGAGCTAACCCAATGACTGCATCCGGGTTGTTGAACTCTAACTTCGTACGTCTGGCATAGGTCTGGACTTTACGTTTAAGAGGTCTTGAGACCTGAGACCAGCGTTTTCTCCCCTAAATTTCTTCTGCAGACGAGCAAAATAAGGGCTCAATCGTCTGCGGGTGGGAGTGACGGTCTCGGTAAGACACGCCCACAACCACCGAGGATACTTCTGTGCGCCGATCAAGGCCTGCTGAACCCTTCTGCCCTTCGACATTGCTTCTCCCCTGGGCTTGGGAGCTTGCAAGAGGTCCCGGACTGGGAGGACGACTGGCGCGCACAGAAGTACCCTCACGCACAACACTGAACTTTGCGCTAATCACTTATCACTTTGATTTTCTGTTTGCACTTATTTCACTGAACTCGAAACTTTAAGTGGTTTGTACCTGAAACACGCAATTCTATCCTTTCTCAAAAGTTAGTAATTGCGAAAACAGAATTACAATGTAACAGAAAAATCTAATGAAAGATAAATAATTCAGTGGCTGGAAAGAGACTAAACACTAGATCACTCTAGAAACGTTTACCTTCTTCCCCTAAAGAGACTAGGGAGAAGAGTAAAAACGATAAAAACGTTATTCGTACGCCTGGCAGGCTTGAATGAAACGTTTATTCTCCTCTTTCTCCCTCCGTCTCTATCTCTCTCTCTCTCTCTCTCTTGACTTAGAACCTGAGAGAAGAGCCCAATCATATATATCGTTAAAACATATTATTGTTAAAGGAAAAAACTGAAATATTTCCCAAAATGAAAAGTTCCTTTCTAGGATCAAAACCATTAAGTTAAGAAAGAATGAACAAAACGCTAGACACGGTTACTCTTACTGCAACGTGAAACCGTGAAAACTCTTTCTCTATCGTAACGATAGAGTGCAAGTTGAACGTTCTGAACGTCAACAACTACAGAGACAAAACAAAACGTTAGTTCAACTTTGAAAACAGTACTAGACTATCAAAGAAATTCTTTCAAAGACATTAAAATAGCATAATATGTTAACAGGTAAAACCGAAATGACGGGCTCAATGTTAATTAACTTCGGTACCAAGAAAAGACCGCCTACTATTAGGAAGGTCGAATATAAACAAATATAAAAATTAATTTTAATAAGTTTATAATAAAAGGAAGTTAATCGAAGAGGCCTATAAGAGGCGGAGAGATATAAAATAAATCTATAACTTTTGTTACAAAATTAAGAAAGAGAGTCTATACTCTCTTAGACACCAACACTTCCGTCTAAGGGAAGGGTCGGCCATTGAAAGGTGAAAGAGAGTTCATACTCTCTTCGACACCATAATGCATCAAATTAATTCCAAAAGCTAACTAAGCTAATATAGAAGTTTCCAGTAAAGCGACAGCCGAAATCAAAGAGAAATACTTCACCAAAGTCGTGAAAATACTCCAAGAACATAAGCGTATCCCAGAACGTCTTGCCGGAAGCACGACAGAGGAATAATTGAGGAGGTGTCAACAAGAAGTACTTGAGTACCTGGCCACAGGTGGCGCTGGTAAGTACACCCCCTTCTAGTATTGTGATAGCTGGCGTATCCCTCCATAGAATTCTGTCGGGCAACGGAGTTGACAGCTACATGATTATCGGGTAAGTTTAATATTGAAAAATATATATATATACACACACACACACACACACACATATATATATATATATATATATACATATATATATATATATATATATATATATATATATATATCTATATATCTAAAGTAGGAAGATGTAATGTAGTTCTAAGGGAAAAGTATGGGAAATATGTCTGGGTAATAAGCAAAGCTCTACCTCCAGTTTGTTTCTACATTATGATCAGAGATAAATGTAAACAAAACATTGGTTGCCATTTTTTATCGTGCTTTTTAGTATGTTTAGGAAATGCATGATATAAAATCACCTTTAATATTTGTGCCTGTTTTAGTTTAGGGTACTGTAGTACATGCATTAAGTGTTCTGTACATTAAAGGGTAGTTTGTTAACAGTACTACGTACAAGGGAAGGTTTTAAAAGTCTGAATATACATGTTGAATAAATAGGTAAATATGGTGTCACTACTTCGCGGATTTTCACCTATCGCGGCCGCGACTGGAACCTATCTACCGCGATAAACGAGGGTTCACTGTATTCCACTACGTTCCCAGGAGGTGGTCTGATTCCCGACTGAGGGAAGGTGCACTCAAAATTCTGTGCAAGGAGAGACCATTCTGTTTAGGAGGTAATACTAATTCTGTTTACTGTAGTTTAAAACGAGGCTTAAGACCAAGTGACAGCCTTTCATTGAAAATACTGAACAAAATTTTCCTCTATGAGGAACAAAAGGAGATCCACTATTGCTGGTATAATGGCAATGAAGGGAGCGATACCCCGTCTATGACATCAACCACCAAGGATGGTTCACTTTGCCTGATCTACTAAAGCAGAAGTTTCCCTGGGGGTACCTTGCTATATTTTTGTCTCCAGTCTTGAAAGCCTTTCTTTCTGAAGAGTTAATGGATAAGCTCCAGGTATGAAGAAGAATCAATGGAATCGCTTAATGGAAGGTCTCCACATGGTTATCTGAATGGATCAGTAAATGTAGGGGGCTTTACTGTTGGCTCTGTGAGCAGATGCAGAAGGCTGGGGAATCATTCTGTATGTTACCACAACTGAGTAACTAGGGTCATCAAGTGATCTTGCGATGCCCTAAATGTGTTTAAAAGCCTCCTTATTACGTATGCCAAAGGGGGGAAACGTGTAGGCTTCTGTCCTGTTCCACAGATGATGAAAGGCATCTTGTCAGATTGTCTGGGTACCCAGTACAGGAGAGCAGTACATCGGAAGATTACGGTTTAAGGATGGTACAAACAGGTCAGCGAATCTTACAAAGTCAAACTCTATTGGCTATCTGCCATATCCTAGATCAGAGTCCCTTTGCTCAGATTGTCCGCAAGCATGTTCTTATTGCCTGGGATGAAAAGGGTTGAAAGGCTACTAAGTTGTTCTCCTTCCCTCCAGGGATTCCACATCTAATTGGCAAAGGTGTCGTGAAAAGTACCTCCTAGCTAGTTCGGGTAACACACCACCGTAGTGTTGTCAGCACTACGAGTGCCCTGAAAGAAGCTGAAGGTAGCTTTTCTTGTGAAGGAAAAGCTACCTTCCTTTGCAAAGAACCTGCTGTTCCTCTCATAAAGGAGAGCGGTGCCGGGGCACAGGCTGATAAGGTGCGCTCGAGCAAACACCCTTTTCACCTTGCACAGGTAAGATGAAGTCTACCTGTACGCTGTGTGAATTTTAGTATAACTCGCCTTTGCTCAGGACGAAGTCCTACTCTGGACAATGCTTCCTGCATGTCCGAGTCTTGATGGGAAGACTCGCCCAAGAGCACCACGTGTAGCAAAGGTGGGGAGCGCACCTTCATCAGGCAGACAAGCTCACCTGCCCACCTAACTAGGTAGTAGTGTGAGCCATGCTGAGCAAGACTCATTTGCTATATATCATGTAGGAATCTGACACTGTCGGATGTATGGTCAGAGGAGGGTGAGAGAGCATGAAGAAAATTACGTATCCCTTTTGAGTACGGAGACCGACCAAATTCCTGCCCCGTAAAGCATAGTATCCCCCTCTGCTATTAAAATAGCGGTTGACCTAGATCACACACAGACCTTGTCAGGTGGAGTTTTCCCTCCCCTTAGCTAGTGCTAAGACTCCCTCGCGAGATGCGAGTCTGTGCTCACGCCCAAGCGTTATAGACCAGAGTACTCCCATATGACCTGCCTCCCGTAGCAGCCTGGTGGGTAGTGTTATGCCATCCTACAGGAGGAGGCATTCGCTCGTACCAGGGTATTAAGGCTGCGGGAGACGGGTTGTATCAGCAACTTATCCGCAAGGAAATAACTTCCCCTCAGACTTACCAGAAAATGGGATGGGCTCTGGGCTACCTGGTCAGCCAAGATTTTACAGGGATTGTGACAGTTGCTCTCCCTACCCCGCAAAGGGTTGGCAAGTTCCATTGAGAAGAACAAGGAACCTGGACTATCAAGAAAAGGTAAATTCTTATCAGTTACTCCTGAGGGGCCAAGAGATTGCCTAGCAAGCAAACATCTCAAGATGATTGATATTGAGACCTGCAACCAGTTGCAAGCAACTGCTCTGTAGGGAGCAGAAAATACTGTCCCCCAAGTGCTTTAATCTAATGGGAGCTGGCCTTGTAAGTATACTTACAGATCAGTAACACTGTATCAGAGTAGCCAGTACTCCCTAGAGGAAAATAGGATTACTGTACGGCAAATCTCCTTAGCGATCGCTGTCGAGCAAGAGACCAGTCACTAACAACCGATCATACGCAACTACTTCCGAAAGGCAAGACTGAGACGTATCTTCAATCCATTTATGCATAGGTCCATCTACAAACCAGTAACACAGCCTGCCAGGGCGGGACGAATATACGGGCATAGCCAGATTGAGTCGTTCCATGCGGGAGTCGATTAGAGAAAATTTATCAACATTTGCAATCAAGACTTCATTCTTCCCATAACCGGGATCCCTTATAAACAATGAATACATTCATATTTCTTCACTTCCAATCAGCAAAACTGGGGTAAGTTCCGAATGTTCCCTCAAAGGCAACAGATTTGCTTTTGCAAAGTTTCAGAGTCTAAGTATCTTAAATACTAAGATGGCCGATCTGAAAGTTAATTAAGAACTGGCTGGAATAAAGGAAGAGTCTATCAGAGGGTAAGCTACTTCTGTCTGGTTACGGGAAGGTACAAGGGTAATGCATAACCTGACTTCCTGTAAGGAATATAACCATTGAAATATGATAAATTTGAAAGTAATTTGTATTTTCTCAACGATACAAACCTGGAGCTATTTACAGGGATATTACTTTCATCGAAGCTGTGAAAAGGTTCTGACGGGAGAGCAAGACAACGTCTTTACTCTACTGAGCCGAAATAAAAGTGACGGTTGTTTACTAGTCCTGGTGTGAGTGGGGTGGTGGGTTAACCCCCGCTAACTAGCGGAGGATAGTTCCACCTCGCAAAAACTTTAACAGCTGGTTTCAGATATCGCTGAATTAATACTCCTATGTAAAGAGCGTAAGATTTGTATACATTACAGTATAGTGCCAGAAGAATTAAGAAATTACTTACTGTAATACAGTAATACTGTACTCAAATTACAACAAATTTCATAAACACGGTATAGTACTTACTGTTTGGATGAAACATTTCACATGTGAACTGCATTTTAGGAGGCGATAAAGGGTAATCCGGAGGAAAAATCAATTTAGCTGGGAAGACTCCACACTCAAAGCAAGTTCCTTCAGGGCCCCTGAAATACATGAAAGATAAAAAAGATCATGGTCATTGCATTGCAAATAACAATAATCCCTAAAATATCGATAACAGTAATACAACCATTATATACTGTTAAATAATTGAGAATGATTTATCATGTTACATAAATACAAATTTTATAGCTAATTATTCAGTAATAAACAGTAGATGCTACTCAAAGAGGAAAATAATATTCATTCATACTATAAAGAAGGTACCCTATGATGGGAGTGAGCCACAATAAGACTAATTTGGAATTAATTTGTATTTTTCCTCACAAACAAACCAGTAGCTATTAATAGGGGATATTGCTTTTGGCGAAGCTGAAACATGAGCTATTAGATATTTAATGACGGTTAACCACCTGCCCGCTAGTTAGCGAGTCACGGGAGAGTGATGAGCATTGTTAATTGACAAGCTGCTGGTGAACAGCGAGTAGCTGGCAAACGCCAAAATGCCGGGGAAAGACGAGAGGCTGGCGAACACCAAATAGGAGAAAGCCGGTTCATTACCGATCGTTTCAACTCGGGAGATCAGCAAGCCGTTGGCGAATGATGAGCAGCTGGTGATCAACGGTGAGCTGGCGAACGGCAAACCGTTAGCGATCGGTGAGAAGCCAGAGAATGAAGGACAACTGGTGATTGACGAGTTCCAGGCACGTGATGAGAGACTGGGGGACTATGAGCAGTCGGAGAATCATGAGCTGCTGGAGTTCCACAAGCAGTTGGAGAATCTGGCAATTCAAAGGTACCTGGCGAATCATGAACTGCTGTTCGGTGGTAAGGGGTCGAAGAACGACATTGGACAAACGAACGCTGCAAGGCTGGCGAATGGCAAGTCTGGGGAGAATCCAATAAGGCAAGCGAGGATTAGGAACCAGATGGTTGTCGGCAAGGCTGACGATCTCTAGGAGATAGCTGAGCTCGAGGTGACAAGGAAGAGCTACGAGGTCGTGGCAAGTGACGATCCTCAGAAGGGGATCATCCAGTGGATGAAAGAGGAGAGCCAAAAAAAAAATATCTGAGGCGACGAGGAGGACCACAAACTCCACAAGCTAGCCAATGACAATGACAATCCTCTGCAAGAGTGGACTACTCAGCAGAAAGCCTTGGTGTTCTCCGCCCCGCCAGACCAAAATCTGGTATCATTGGTGCTTTAAAAGAAATAAAAGAAAAAAACTGCACTCAGGGAGTACCAACAACCTGGATAGAGAACAGAACCGTGGGGTTCTAATAAATGAGTGCTCCTCTTCAGAAACAAAACTACCTTTGGCACATGCCCAGAGTGATGAATTACAGCGTACATTAGCTAGTGTGGTGTGTATTGGTGAGCACGGTATTAGAGTGCATACCAGTCACCAAGTGGTGAAGGCCCATGCTGCCAACCGCTTTCACCTGACGGAGCATCACAGTGGTCGTAAGACTACTGAGAGTGGTTATGGGTGGTCACCTCAAGCATCATTGAGAAAGGACAGGAGATGGAGCACCCTTTACTCCAACAAACAGTGAGTATACTCGATTTAGTACAAGAAGCGTAAATCCCAAGACACCATCCCTGTCTGAGCGAGATGGTTCTTGTTACTGCACTGCTTGTCTCCCGAGTAAGCAGGAAGGGATCGGTCAGAGTCTCACACAACTCCTGTTGATCAATCTTCCTGGACTTCTTTAATTTCTTCTTCTTAAAACTAGCAGCATCTAAATTGTCTGACAAAGATGAGGAAGAGCACACAAGCTCCTTGCCAGCCCTCTAAAAATTGAGGTCTTAGAGACCAACAACTAACGGGGCCTCTTCAACAACAGTTGTGACCATACCAACAGGTGCCACGTCCTCTATCACCTCCACAAATGTAACAAGAGATGGAAAACACACAGCAAGGGAGGCCTAGGAAGTCATGGCTCCGGACAACACCTTCAAAAGCTTTCTTGCTGATGGAGCACAAGCAGTGTCCTTTTTAGCTGCCTTCTTTTTCTCAACACACTCCATCAACTACAGGGTAGGCCATGACCTACACTCATCACAAGGGAATAACCGCAAATAAAAATAACCCCAGTAAAACAACACATAGGCTATAGATATATGGCAGGCTTAAACAGCTTAAAAAGCTTACCCAAACACTTCTTAATTTACTGCAAAGATAAAGAAAAAGATTAACAAAGCTTGTACTGCTTGTAGACAAAGTCAAAATTGCTAATCTTGCTACCTGATGCATGGGTGAGGTGTACCTCCCACCAGCCTGTAGTTGTAACTACCTTGCTAAATAATTAAGAACAGTTCCAGCTTTGCTGATGTCATCCTGTATTAAAAGATGATGATTAGTATTTGTGTAGGAACAAATAAGAAAATAAGTGATCTTAGTTCTTTTTCCCATTTTAAGTGGCATCACCTTTGAAACTGTGCACAGGCTAATCTTTTATTCATCTTTAGGTTGAAGCACTAATACACTAGGCATGAAAACACCGTCAGATCCTGATCATCAGAATGGACAGAAATAGAATGAACATATCAATACAAATTTGTTTAACAGTTCACTTACATGATGAGGGCTTCCCATTCAAAGAAGTTTTCTTCATTAGTAGGGCCAGCAATTATACCTTCAGGAGGGTTCAGTGTTAACTCTGAAAAGATTGAAGGGCATTTAAAGCTTGGAGAGATAAACTGCTTTTCAACTACAGTATAAATATCACAAAGTTTTTAAGTGATTTATATTATTCCTAGCCGTACAAATCTGGATTCTTTAAATATGAGTAGGACTTTGGCACATGCTAAAACAAACATTGAATTGTTAACAAATTACAGTACTGTAGTTATAATTGGAGTCAGTCAGCTAACCTAGTTAATTTTGACCTCAACTTAAAGGACTAAGGTTTATAAAGCTAGGAAAATTGCAAATACAGTTCTTAAAAATGTTATTTTCATTATAGAATAAATTTTTGAACATACTTACCTGGTAGTCACATATATAGCTTACGTCTCTGACGTCACGACAGAAAATTCAAAACTCGCGGCAATCGCCGATCGGATAGCCAGGTGTACCACCTGCGCACCCTAGTGAGGTACCTTAGAACCATCCCCTGTTCCCTCATATTTTCTATGCCTCTAGTCTCTAGAGGGGAGGAGGGTGGGAATTTAATTATATATAACTACCAGGTAAGTATGTTCAAAAATTTATTTTATAATGAAAAATGTTATTTTTATTAATAAAATAAATTTTTGAATATACTTACCCGGTGATTATATAGGCTGCAACTCTGTTGCTCGACAGAAAACTCTACGTTCAAAATACGCCAGCGATCGCTATGCAGGTAGGGGGTGTACATCAACAGCGCCATCTGTCTAGCAGGTACTCAGTACTCAATGTAAACACAGAACCAATTTTCTCCTCGGTCCACTGGGTCTCTATTGGGGAGGAAGGGAGGGTCCTTTAATATATAATCACCGGGTAAGTATATTCAAAAATTTATTTTATTAATAAAAATAACATTTTTCAATATTAAACTTAGCCGGTGATTATATAGGTTGATTCACACCCAGGGGGGTGGGTAGAGACCAGCATTACTTGTTTACATTATTATGAGCTAAGTATTTTGTATTTCATTTTAGCAGTTATTCAAAATAACAAACATAAAATAAATAAGTACCTGGTAAGGAAGTCGACTTGAACAATTACTCTGCCTTTTTAAGTACGTCTTCCTTACGGAGCCTCGCGATCCTCTTAGGATGCTGAGCGACCCCTAGGATCTGAAGTATCAAGGGTTGCAACCCATACAACAGGACCTCATCAAAACCTCTAATCCAGGCGCTTCTCAAGAAATGACTTTGACCACCCGCCAAATCAAGTAGGATGCGAAAGGCTTCTTAGCCTTCCGGACAACCCAAAAACAATAATAAAACATTTCAAGAGAAAGATTAAAAAGGTTATGGAATTAGGGAATTGTAGTGGTTGAGCCCTCACCCACTACTGCACTCGTTGCTACGAATGGTCCCAGAGTGTAGCAGTTCTCGTAAAGAGACTGGACATTCTTAAGATAAAAAGACGCGAACACTGACTTGCTTTTCCAATAGGTTGCGTCGATTATACTTTGCAGAGATCTATTTTGTTTAAAGGCCACGGAAGTTGCGACAGCTCTAACTTCGTGTGTCCTTACCTTCAGCAAAGCTTGGACTTCCTCATTCAGATGGGAATGAGCTTCTCGTATTAACAGTCTGATAAAATAGGATAAAGCATTCCTTGACATAGGCAAAGATGGTTTCTTAACTGAACACCATAAAGCTTCAGACGGGCCTCGTAAAGGTTTTTAAATAGAACTTAAGAGCTCTTACAGGACATAAGACTCTTTCTAGTTCATTACCAACCATACGATAAGTTTGGAATATCGAACGATATTGGCCAAGGCCGAGAAGGCAGCTCGTGTTTGGCTAGAAAATCAAGTTGTAGAACATGTAGCCGTTTCGGATGAGAATCCGATGTTCTTGCTGAAGGCTTGAATCTCACTGACTCTTTTAGCTGTGGCTAAGCATACCAGGAAAAGAGTCTTTAAGGTGAGATCTTTCAGGGAGGCTGATTGTAGCGGTTCGAACCTGTCTGACATAAGGAATCTTAGTACCACGTCTAAATTCCAACCAGGTGTAACCAAACGACGCTCCTTCGTGGTCTCAAAAGACTTAAGGAGGTCCTGTAGATCTTTATTGTTGGAAAGATCTAAGCCTCTGTGACGGAAGACTGATGCCAACATGCTTCTGTAACCCTTGATAGTGGGAGCTGAAAGAGATCGTTCTTTCCTCAGAAATAAGAGGAAGTCAGCTATTTGAGTTACAGAGGTACTGGTCGAGGATACGGATACTGACTTGCACCAGTTTTGGAAGATTTCCCACTTCGATTGGTAGACTCTAAGGGTGGATGTTCTCCTTGCTCTAGCAATCGCTCTGGTTGCCTCCTTCGAAAAGCCTCTAGCTCTCGAGAGTCTTTCGATAGTCTGAAGGCAGTCAGACGAAGAGCGTGGAAGCCTTGGTGTACCTTCTTTACGCGTGGCTGACGTAGAAGGTCCACCCTTAGGGGAAGTGTTCTGGGAACGTCTACTAGCCATCGAAGTACCTCGGTGAACCATTCTCTCGCGGGCCAGAGGGAAGCAACTAGCGTCAACCTTGTCCCTTCGTGAGAGGCGAACTTCTGCAGTACCTTGTTGACAATCTTGAAACGGAGGGAATGCATATAGATCTAGATGTGACCAATCTAGTAGAAAGGCATCTATATGAACTGCTGCTGGGTCTGGGATTGGTGAGCAAAATATTGGGAGCCTCTTGGTCAACGAGGTTGCGAAGAGATCTATGGTTGGCTGGCCCCAGGTGGCCCAAAGTCTCTTGCATACATCCTTGTGGAGGGTCCATTCTGTTGGAATTATTTGTCCCTTCCGACTGAGACAATCTGCCATGACATTCAAGTTGCCTTGGATGAACCTCGTTACTAGTGATATGTCTAGACCTTTTGACCAGGTGAGGAGGTCCCTTGCGATCTCGTACAATGTCAGAGAGTAGGTCCCTCCTTGCTTGGAGATGTACGCCAAAGCCGTGGTGTTGTCCGAGTTCACCTCCACCACTTTGCCTTGAAGGAGAGACCTGAAGCTTTTCCAGGTCAGACTTACTGCCAGTAGCTCCTTGCAGTTGAAATGCATTGTCCTTTGACTCGAGTTCCATAATCCCGAGCATTCCCGACCGTCTAATGTCGCACCCCAGCCTACGTCCGATGCGTCCGAGAAGAGAACGTGGTTGTGAGTCTGAACAGTCAGGGGAAGACCCTCTCTAAGGTTGATATAGTCCTTTCACCAAGTCAGACAAGACTTTATCTTTCCGGAAACCGGGATCGAGACCGCTTCTAGCGTCTTGTCCTTTTTCCAGTGGAAAGCTAGATGGTATAGAAGAGGACGGAGGTGTAGTCTTCCTAGTGACACAAATTGATCCATGGATGACAGTGTCCCTACCAGACTCATCCACAGCCTGACTGGGCAGCGTTCCTTCTTCAGCATCTTCTGGATGGATAGCAGGGCTGGGGGCTGATCGTCTTGTTCAGCAACGTCCTCATCAGAGGGTTCCTCATCCGAAACTGATGAGGAAACGGCAACGGAGTGGGCAACGTCTGACTCGCTGAATCCGGTCGCACTGGTGGATGCGTGACGGAGCCGGACGCAATATCATGGAACTGCTGCACAGTCTGTGAACTGTCAACAACCATGGGTGCGCGAGGAAGTACAGCGTCAACCCGAAACTGTCTAGACTGTCTGGGTTGTGCAGTCAACACCCTACCGGGTTGCTGAGGTTGACGCACTGCGTCACAACAAGTCACCTCTGCTGGTTGTTGAACGTCCTGAACGTCAACAACCACCTCCGAGCGTCGCTTAACGTCAACGTGCGACTGGCAACCCACACTGGGTCGCATCGGTGGAGGAACCACCTCAACTGGCAGACGCGAGTAGGTTAACTCAGCGTCAACAGGGCGCACAACCGACCGGTTGGAAGGTTGTTGGCCAGAAGGAGGAACCACCTCAACTGGCAGACGCGAGTAGGTTACCTCAGCGTCAACAGGGCGCACAACCAACCGGTTGGAAGGTTGTTGGCCAGAAGGTTCTTCTCCGCATTTAAGTCCTCTATCAAGGACGCAAGCTTGGACTGCATGTCTTGCAGCAAAGCCCTTAGGTTCTACGGGAGCAGGTGTGGCAACAGACGGGGTTAGCGACTGAGGCGGAACCATTTACCATCCCTGAAAGCCTTGTTATGTGTGACATAATAGTACAGCAAAACTTCAAAGGCTCGACAAAAGTTGAGAAGTTGACCTGAAAACAACTTGGAGCGTCTCCTGGCTAGGCGCCAGGGCGAGTCTACCAGAATTGAGAAGTCTATCTGGGCAGAGGCATGAACTCCCAAGCCGAGAACTTCTCTCGTGTCCTATCAGACTCTCGCTCTATAAGCCAGTTTAAAAGAAGGGAAATCAAAGGCTGTATCCCTAAAACTCCTCCTGGTGCAAAAACCAGTCGCCTAGCCAACGTAACGCTCTCTAGGAGAGCGAGAGAGCACTAGCTTAAAAACAACGGCTTCGAAGTAGCTAGGCCTAGTGTAAGTTCTGACGTTTAGGCGAACGAGGAGCAGCAGTTACAAGATCCGGACGAAGATCCTTAAAAAATCATCATGATTTAATTAAAGTCCATAGGAGGCTAAGCAGCTTAAGGCTCCTCTCCAAATGACAGAGTCCTCAAGGGAATATCAGTAGGAGGGAGAACAGCACTTTCTCATCTACAGGAACCTTGTCCGATAAAAGCTAGGTTACCTCAGTGAGTCTCTCACTGGTGCATTAGTAGCAGACCAGAAGGCAACGTCATGTAACTGCTTGACAGTCTGTGAACTGTCAACAACTGAACTCTCAACCACAACAGGTGCGTGAGGACATACAGTGTTCACTCGAGACTGCTTTGACTGTCTATACTGAGCAGTCAAAACAACTCTAGAATGCGGAGGTTGACGCACCGCGTCAAAACAAAACAACTTAGACTGTTGTTGTACCTCGCGAACGTCAACGGAAGGTTCCGTGCGTTACTGAACGTCAACATGCGGCTGGCAGGGTACACTGGAACGCATGGGTGGCGGGACTCTCTCAGCTGGAGTGCGGCAGAAGGTCGCCTCAGCGTCCAGAGGACGCACAACTGTGGTTGGTTGTAGGCTAGAGGTTGGTGCAGTGTCAACCTTCTCCGCACGAAAGTCCCGCATCAATGACGTTAACTGAGACTGCATGGTCTGCAACAAAGACCACTTAGGGTCTACAGGAGCAGGTGCGGCAACAGACGGTGTGACTGCCTGATGCGGTACCGCTTTGCCTCTCTTAGGAGGTGAGCAGTCGTCGGAAGACTGCAGCGAGTCCGAACTGACCCAGGGGCTACAACTGGGCCGTTGGACTTGCGCGGAAGGGACCGACTTGCGCTTAATAAGCTGCGAGACCTTGGTCCATGGTTTCTTACGAGAAACCTCTTCCGCAGACGAGAAATAAATGGGCTCTCTCGTCTTTGTGTGGGTGGGGCGATCTTGGGTAGATACGCCCGAAACCACGGAGGGAAACGTCTGTTCGTTGATCAAGGCCTGACGAACCCATAAGTCGTTCGACATTACTTCTCCCCTGGGCTTGGGAGCTTGCAAGAGGTCCCGGACTAGGTGAACGACAGGCACGAACAGACGAACCCTCGGACGCAACACTGTAACACTTTGCGCATATCACTTTATCACTTTGATTTTCTGTTTTGCACTTATTTCACTGAAATCGAAACTTTTACTGATTTCTACCTGAAACACGCAATTCTACCCTAATTTAAAAGGTAGTAATTGCGAAATCAGTCGTATAATGCAGCTCATTAATACTAGCAAAAAACAGAAAACATATATAAAGATAAAAATTTCAGTGGCTGGGAAAGAGACTAAACACTAGTTCAAATAAACTACGTTTACAATCTCTCACCGCACATAGCCTGGGGACAAGAATAAAACCCTAGAAACGTTTTACCTTCTTCCCCGTACAGCGACTAGGGACGAGAGTAACGCGAGAACAACGTTACCCGCTTGAACGGAACGTTTTCTCTCCTCTCTCTCCCTCCGTCTCTATCTCTCTTGATTTCGCACCTAAGAGAAGAGCCCAATTATATATCGTCAAAAAAACATGTTATTTGACTAAAGGAAAAAAACTGAAAGGTTTTCCAATAAAAAGTTCCTTTAATTTAGAATTTAAAACATTAAAGCTAAGAAAGAATGAACAAAACGTCAGAATCGATTTACTCTTACTGCAAAGTGAAACCGTGATACACTCTCTCTCTATCGTAACGATAGAGCGCATGTTGAACGTCCTGAACGTCAACAACTGCGTAGTCTAAAAAACTAAACATTAGTTCATCTTTGAAAACAGTACGAAGACTATCAAAGAAATTCTTTCATAAAACATTAAATTTAAAAAGTTTTAAATTCTTTAAAGGCTAAATACGATATAACGGGCTCAACGTTGATTAACTTCGGTTCCAAGTTAGGACCGCCTACTATCAGGAAAGGTCGCATATAAACAAAACATAAAAATCATCTTTATATGTTTATAATAAATGGAAAGTTAATCGAAGAGGTCTAATAAAGGCGGAGAGATATAAAATATATAGATCTATAACGTGTTAAGCAAAATTACTAAAAACCTAAACACACTTCCGTCTAAGGGAAGGGTCGGCCATTTAAAAGTGAAAGAGAGTCCATACTCTCTTTGTCACCCTAATTAAATCTATCCAAAACGAGTTCAAGTTTTGAGATGAAGATAAAACACCTGCATAGCGAAAGCTCAAAACTAGAATAGTGTACTTCACCAAATAGTTGTGAAAACAAATCCAGTTAGTAACAGCGTATTAGTAGGTCTTGCCGGTAGCCCGACAGAGAGAAAATTGGTTCTGTGTTTACATTGAGTACTGAGTACCTGCTAGACAGATGGCGCTGTTGATGTACACCCCCTACCTGCATAGCGATCGCTGGCGTATTTTGAACGTAGAGTTTTCTGTCGAGCAACAGAGTTGCAGCCTATATAATCACCGGCTAAGTTTAATATTGAAAATAACATTTTTAAACACAAGACTTACCTGGTAGTTACATATATAGCTGATTAACACCTTTGGTGGAGGGTTAGAGACAGCCAATATAGTTGGAATTTTGCTTAAGAGTTTAAATATAAAACAAGTTTAAGGGTTCGTACCTGATACGGAAGCTGACTCCAATGATACTCTGCCATTATGTCCGCTTTCCTTATGAGATCCAGCAGTCCTCTCAGGGGGCTGAAGATCCCTAGGAGCTGTCAAACCGGTGCCCACACCTCTCTGTGACAGAGCCTCCTCTAATACCCAATTCCAGGTTCTCTCAAGGAACAAAATTGACCACCTGACCAATCAATGATTGTGGAAGACTGTCGCAATCTCCACAAGACACCATAAAAACAAATTAAAAGTTCCAAGAGAAGAAAAGGTATTAGGATTAAGGGAATGTAGTGGAAGATCCTTCCCCCACTACTGTACTCGCTGCTACGAACGGTCCCAGAGTGTACCGGTCCTCATATAAAGTCTGGACACTTTTCAAATAATGTGAAACGAACACAGATTTGCTCCTCTAAAAGGTTGTGTCCATAATGCTTTGCAACGAGCGGTTTTGTTTGAAGGCCACTGAGGTTGCTACAGCTCTCACCTCATGAGTATTGACCTTTAAGAGACTAAAGTCTGCCTCACTGCAATGTGTATGAGCCTCTTTAATTAAAAGTCTGAAAAAGAATGCCAGTGCATTCTTAGACATTAGCAAGGAGGGTTTCTTGACTGAGCACCATAGTCCTTCCGACTTGCCTCTTAACTTCTTCGTCCTGTCCAAGTAAAACTTAAGGGCCCTTACTGGACATAGAACTCTCTCTAACTCATTGCCAACTACATCCGAAAGATTCGGAATTTCAAAGGCCTTAGGCCAAGGATGCGAAGGACGCTCGTTCTTGGCGAGAAAACCCAACTGTAAAGACCAGATAGCTTTGCTATCCTGAAAACCCACGTTCTTACTGAAGGCATGGACTTCACTAACTCTCTTGGCTGTTGCCAGGCTAACCAAGAAAAGGGTTTTCATCGTGAGGTCCCTCAGAGATGCAGAGTGCAAGGGCTCAAATCTGTCACTCATAAGGAACTTCAGGACTATATCCAGATTCCAAGCTGGTGAATCCTTGTGATGTTGCTTCAAAGTCTCAAAAGACTTAAGAAGTTCTTGCAAGTCTTTATTATTTGATAGATCCAAATCTCTGTGCCTGAATATAGTCGCCAGCATGCTCCTGTATCCCTTGATAGTGGACGAAGAAAAATTGCTCTTCCTTCTTAGGAACAAAAGGAAATCAGCAATCTGAGTTACAGAGGTACTGGAAGAGGAAATAGAGTTGACCCTGCACCATTCCCTGAAAACTTCCCACTTGGACTGATAGACTCTGATAGTCGAAGACCTCCTTGCTCTTGCAATTGCTTTAGCTGCCTCCTTCGAAAAACCTCTAGCTCTTGTGAGAGTTTCGATAGTCTGAAGGCAGTTAGCTGAAGATTTTGGAGACTTTGATGGTGCCTCTTCAAGTGGGGCTGTTTGAGTAAGTTTACTTTCAAAGGAAGGCTTCTGGAAGTGTCCACCATCCATTCCAGTACCTCTGTGAACCATTCCGTTGAGGGCCAGAAGGGGGCAACTAGGGTCATTCTGGTTCCTTCGCTTGACACAAACTTTTGAATAACCTTGTAAATGATCTTGAAAGGCGGAAAAGCGTACGCGTCTAGATTTGACCAATTTAGTAGGAACGCGTCTGTGTGTGCTGCTTCGGGATCTGGCACTGGGGAGCAATACGTCTCTAGCCTCTTGGCCTTTGAGGTCGCGAAAAGGTCTATGCAAGGCCGACCCCAAAGTTTCCACAGACTTTTGCATACTTCCAGATGGAGAGTCCACTCTGTGGGTAGGACTTGCCCTCTCCTACTGAGACTGTCTGCCAAAACATTGTTCTCCCTTTGGATGAACCTTGTCATCAAAATTACCTGTCTTACGTTTGCCCAGATGAGCAGATTTCTCGCCGTCTCGTAAAGGGAGATCGAGTGAGTTCCTCCTTGCTTGGCAATGTAAGCCAATGCCGTGGTGTTATCGGCATTGACTTGTATTACCTTGTTCCGGACTGACCCTTCGAAGCTTTCTAGGGCCAAGAGGACTGGTAGCAGCTCCTTTTGGTTTATGTGGAAGAGCTTTTAAGTCTCCGTCCACAACACTGATACTTCCAGCTTGCCTAGTGTTGCTCCCCACCCCGAGACCGAGGCGTCGGAACACAACACAAGGTCTGGGTTCCTCAGATCTAATGGGTAACCTTCCTGGAACTTGACTGGATCGTTCCACCACTGAGGGCAACTTCTTATTGACTCTGTGACTGGAACACACATTAAGTCCAAACCCTTCTTCCTGTTCCAATGAGAATTGAAGTGAAACTGGAGAGGTCGAAGATTCAGTCTTCCTAGGGAGACAAACTGTTTTAACGAGGAGAGGGTTCCCACCAGACTCATCCACTTCCTCGCAGAACACTTCTGCTCTCCAGGAAAGACTGAACTTTCCGGATGGCTTGCTCCGTCCTTAAGGGAGAAGGAAAAGCCCGAAAAACTCGACTCTGAATCACCATCCCTAAATAGAGAATCTCTTGAGATGGTGTCAGAGACGATTTGCCCTTGTTGACCAGAAGACCCAATTCTTCTGTCAGCATCAATGTTGTCTGAAGGTCCTTCAGGCAGAGATCGTGAGATCGAGCTCTGAGAAGCCAATCGTCTAAGTACAGGGAGGCTCTGATGCCTCTTGAGTGGAGAATCCTTGCCACATTGAGCATGAGTTTCGTAAAAATCTGAGGGGCGGTGTTGAGGCTGAAACACAGGGCTCGAAACTGAAAAACATTTCCCTGGAATACGAACCTTAGATAATGTTTGAAGCTTGGATGAATAGGGACATGGAAATAAGCGTCCTGGAGATCCAGTGAGACCATCTTACTGCCGCAAGAACTGACTTCGGTGTCTCCATCGAGAACTTTGTCTTTTGGATAAAGGTGTTGAGAACACTTGCGTCCAGAACTGGACGCCATCCCCCCGAGTTCTTGGGAACCAGGAATAGGCGGTTGTAAAACCCTGGTGACTTCAAGTCCTGTACCCTTTCTATAGCCCCCTTCTCCAACAAAAGAGACACTTGAAGCTGTAACGCTTGCCTCTTTAACTCCTCTCTGTACCTGGGAGAGATATCCACTGGTAAACAAACCACAGGCGGTTGCCTTAAAAAAGGGATCTTGTAACCTTCCTTGAAAAGTTGGACCGACCAAAGGTCTGCCCCCCTCTTTTCCCATGCCTGCCGGAAGGTGTGTAGTCTGGCTCCTACTGCCTGAAGGCGAAAGCAGTCAGACTCTGCTTCGCCCTGATCTAGCTCCTCTCCTCTTAGCTCCCCTTCCATCTGGCCTAGAGATACTCCTACTAGATGGCTTTCCTCGAAAGGGCTGGGAAAACTTTGGAAAAGGTGTATCATCTTTAGGCTTGCGGCTAGAAAAGGACGATGGTAAGACTTTTCTTGCCGTCTGAGAGCCTAGGTCTTGGGTGGCCTTTTGAGTCAAAGCTGAAGAAATCTCCCTAACCAGGTCCTGCGGGAAAAGAGATGAAGACAGCGGAGCATACAGTAGCTCAGATTTCTGGAAGGGAGTAACCCCTAGAGACAGAAAAGAACACAACTGGGCTCTCTTCTTAAGGACGCCTGCTGTAAAAATCGCTGCCAGTTCATTCGAACCATCTCGCAATGCCTTGTCCATGCAGGACATGACATGAATCAAACTAGAAGAGTCTCCTTCTTTAAGTACAGCAACCTTTTTACCCAAGGCCCCCAGAGTCCAATCGAGGAAGTTAAATACAGTACCTCGAAGGCTCTAAAGACACCTTTGAGTAGATGGTCCAACTTTGAAATAGACCAGAGAACTTTGGTCTTCCTCATGGCCGATCAACGGGGAGAGTCTACCAGGCTTGAGAAGTCTCCCTGGGCAGAGGTAGGAACTCCCAAGCTGAGAACTTCTCCCGTATCGTACCATATACTGGACCTAGACGCTATTCTAGTTGGGGGAAAAGCAAATGCTGCTTTCCCTTGATCCTTCTTGAATCACATCCAGTCTCCCATCAACTTAAGAGCTCTCTTTGACGAACGAGAGAGCACTATTCTAGTAAACTGAGACTTCTTAGGTTTCCCAAGCGTGAATTCTGATGGAGGCGAACGTGGAGCAACGGGAACAAACGACTCTGGGAACTCATCATTGAATACCTTCATGAGTTTCTTCAAGTCCACTGAAGGGCAAAAAGATTTTGAGTCTTCCTCTTCAGATAACTCTTCAAAGTGTTCGACAGGACACTCAGGAACACGCTCGCGGTCCACGCGATCAGAGCCAAGGTTTTCCGGAACTTGCTCGACGTCCTGTCTGGATGTTCGTTGCTCGACGTTGCGTCCTGGAGAACGCTCGACATCGCGTACTAGAGAGCGCTCAACGTCGCGTCCTGGAGGACGCTCGACGTCGCATCCTGGAGGACGCTAGACGTCGCGTCCTGGAGGATGCTCGACATCGCGTCCTGGAGGACTCTCACTCACGCGTCCTGGAGGACGTTCGACCTCCCGACTTGCTGGACGCTCGACTACACGCCTGGAAGGACGCTCAACGTCCTTCTTAGATAAAGAAGAACGCTCGCCGCCTCGCTCTGGAGGACGCTCGGCATCGCGTCTTGCTGAACGCTCGAAAGCACTTGCAGAAGGACGCTCACTATCACTCCTACTAGGATGTTCGGCGCTTCGTTTTGAAGGACGCTCGACTTCCTGGAAAGCAGGGCGTTCAACATCACGTGAAGTAGGGCGTTTAACGTCCTGGTAACGTAGCTGTAGAATGCTCAACGCGTCCCGAAACTAGCCGTCTCGTAATTCTTCGTCTTGCGTCGCTTGGCGTCCAGAGCGGAAGCTTCAGTAGCTTGATAGCTTTGCATGAAGGACGAAAGCTTTTGCTGCATCGCTTTCAACATATTAATATTATGGTCTGCTATCGAAACAGGAGACGACACATCAAAGTCAGGCCAATCTGAAGGAGGCGGAGGAGCATGAACCGAGGGCATACTTGGTTCAGCCAACCGCTAAACCACAGGACGATTCTTAACAGAATCTAGCGTCCTAGCAGGACGCTTGGTAGGCGAGCTCTCATCGTTGGAATGAAAGTGTTTTGGGTTACTCCGATGGCTACAGCTTGGACCTTGAGACGTCCTGAAAGGACGCTGTTTGCAAGAATCAAACTTCCTCTTAAGAGGTCTGGACGCTTGACGCCAGCCTCTCTTAGGAACATCGTCATCCGAAGATGAATAAAAAACCTTAACCTCACCTTTCCTATGGTGAGGGCGAACGTCCTGGGAAACGTCAACAGGAACGCTTGAGGGGACGTCTGCTCGGGAGCTAAAGCCTCTCGTTTCCGTTCGTCTTTCGACATTCCTTCTCCCATGGGTTGGGGAGCTTGGAAGAGGTCTAGGACTAGGAGAACGACAAGACCGAGCAGGCGCACCCTCCACAGCACTAATAACACTCACTGTACTTCTCGCACTTTCACTTTTAAGCTGCTTAACGTCAGCCATTAACTGCGTCCTATCAGCAGCGATAGACTCAACCTTCACGCCCAACGCCTATGAGCGTTGAGCCTGCACTTGAAGCATAGGCTCATTAGCGGTACTCATAGCGGGATCTGGTACTACCACTACAGGGGAAGGAATAGGTTCAGTGATATGAGAAGAGGAAAAATCTCGAGAAGAGCGAGAAGAACTACGCCTTAACCTATCTCTTTCTAACCTTCGTGAATAGCGATCGAATTCAAGCCACTCACAATCAGATAATAGAAGGCATTCGTCACATCTGTCATCTAGCTCGCAAACCTTACCTCTACATTTAACACTGAGTGAATGAGGATCAATAGAGGCCTTTGGCAACCGGGTCTTACACCCATTCACACACACATTAAATGATACAGGGGGAGTGGCCATTTTGAAAAATTGTTAGAGAGATCACAACAAGCAAGGGTCAAAATATCAGTATCAAATCATAAATCAAGAGTATCCAGTCGAAATCCAATCAAGTGAGAGTCAAAAACCAAATTATTGTACTTCACCAAGTGACAGCAACAAAATCAGGAAAAAAGCGAGGAGAATCTCCAACAATGTTGTCGCTAGCGGCGACAGAGAAAATATGAGGGAGCAGGGGATGGTTCCAAGGTACCTCACTAAGGTGCGCAGGTGGTACACCTAGCTATCCGATCGGCGATTGCCGCGAGTTTTGAATTTTCTGTCGTGATGTCAGAGACGTAAGCTATACATGTAACTACCAGGTAAGTCTTGTGTTTAAAAATGTTATTTTTATTAATAAAATAAATTTTTGAATATACTTACCCGATAATCATGTAGCTGTCAACTCCGTTGCCCGACAGAATTCTATGGAGGGATACGCCAGCTATCACAATACTAGAAGGGGGTGTATTTACCAGCGCCACCTGTGGCCAGGTACTCAAGTACTTCTTGTTGACACCTCCTCAATTATTCCTCGGTCCACTGGTTCTCTATGGGGAGGAAGGGAGGGTCGATTAAATCATGATTATCGGGTAAGTATATTCAAAAATTTATTTTATTAATAAAAATAACATTTTTCAATATTAAACTTACCCGATAATCATGTAGCTGATTCACACCCAGGGGGGTGGGTGAAAACCAGTGTACAAGATTAAAGGATAGCTAAGTATCCCATATTTCATATAATCAGTTATCCACAATAACAATGAAATAATAAGTACCTGGTAAGGAAGTCGACTTGAACCGTTACTCTGCCTTTAATAAGATCGTCTTCCTTACTGAGCGCAGCGTTCCTCTTGGGAGGCTGAATCAACTCAAAGGTGCTAAAGTATACAGGGCTGCAACCCATACTAAAGGACCTCATCACAACCTTTAACCTTGGCGCTTCTCAAGAAAGAATTGACCACCCGCCAAATCAACAAGGATGTGGAAGGCTTCTTAGCCGACCGTACAACCCATAAAAAGTATTCAAGAGAAAGGTTAAAAAGTTATGGGATTATGGGAATGTAGTGGCTGAGCCCTCGCCTACTACTGCATTCGTTGCTACGAATAGACCCAGGGTGTAGCAGTACTCGTAAAGAGACTGGACATCTTTGAGATAGAATGATGCGAACACTGACTTGTTTCTCCAATAGGTTGCATCCATAACACTCTGCAGAGAACGGTTCTGTTTGAAGGCCACTGAAGTAGCCACAGCTCTCACTTCATGTGTCCTTACCTTCAGCAAAGCAAGGTCTTCTTCCTTCAGATGAGAATTTGCTTCTCTAATCAGAAGCCTGATGTAGTAAGAAACTGAGTTCTTAGACATTGGTAGAGAAGGCTTCTTGATAGCACACCATAAGGCTTCTGATTGTCCTCGTAATGGTTTTGACCTTTAGATAGTACTTAAGAGCTCTAACTGGGCAAAGTACTCTCTCCAGTTCGTTCCCCACCATGTTGGACAGGCTTGGGATCTCGAACGACTTAGGCCAAGGACGGGAAGGAAGCTCGTTTTTAGCCAAAAAACCGAGCTGTAAGGAACATGTAGCCGTTTCAGATGTGAAACCTATGTTCCTGCTGAAGGCGTGGATCTCACTTACTCTTTTACCTGTTGCTAAGCACACGAGGAAAAGAGTTTTTTAATGTGAGGTCCTTAAAAGAGGCTGATTGGAGCGGTTCAAATCCTGATGACATTAGGAACCTTAGGACCACGTCTAGATTCCAGCCTGGAGTGGACAACCGACGTTCCTTTGAGGTCTCAAAAGACCTAAGGAGGTCCTGTAGATCTTTGTTGGAGGAAAGATCCAAGCCTCTGTGGCGGAAAACCGCTGCCAACAAACTTCTGTAACCCTTGATCGTAGGAGCTGATAGGGAGCTTACGTTCCTTAGATTGTAACAGGAAGTCAGCAATCTGGGTTACATTGGTACTGGTTGAGGAAAACTGCATTGGCCTTGCACCAGCTTCGGAAGACTTCCCATAAAGACTGATAGACTCTGAGAGTGGATGTCGTCCTTGCTCTGGCAATCGCTCTGGCTGCCTCCTTCGAAAAGCCTCTAGCTCTTGAGAGTCTTTCGATAGTCTGAAGGCAGTCAGACGAAGAGCGTGGAGGTTGGGAGTACCTTCTTTACGTGAGGTTGACGCAGAAGGTCCACTCTAGGAGGAAGAGTCCTGGGAACGTCGACCAGCCATTGCAGTACCTCAGTGAACCATTCTCTCGCGGGCCAGAGGGGAGCAACCAACGTCAGCCGTGTCCCTTTGTGAGAGGCGAACTTCTGAAGTACCCTGTTGACAATCTTGAACGGCGGGAATGCATACAGGTTGAGATGGGACCAATCCAGCAGAAAGGCATCCACGCGAACTGCTGCTGGGTCTGGAATCGGAGAACAATACAAGAGGAGCCTCTTGGTCATCGAGGTAGCGAATAGATCTATGGTTGGCTGATCCCACAGGGCCCAAAGTCTGCTGCAAACATTCTTGTGAAGGGTCCACTCTGTGGGGAAGACCTGACCCTTCCGGCTGAGGCGATCTGCCATGACATTCATATCGCCCTGAATGAGCTTCGTTACCAGCGTGAGCTTTCGATCTTTTGACCAAATGAGGAGGTCCCTTGCGATCTCGAACAACTTCCTCGAATGAGTCCCTCCCTGCTTGGAGATGTAAGCCAAGGCTGTGGTGTAGTCGGAGTTCACCTCCACCACCTTGTTAAGCTGGAGGGACTTGAAGTTTATCAAGGCCAAATGAACTGCCAACAACTCCTTGCAATAGATGTGAAGTGTCCTTTGCTCCTGATTCCATGTTCCCGAGCATTCCTGTCCGTCCAGTGTCGCACCCCAGCCCGTGTCCGATGTGTCCGAGAAGAGACGGTGGTCGGAGGACTGAACAGCCAATGGTAGACCTTCCTTGAGAAGAATGCTGTTCTTCCACCACGTTAGAGTAGACCTCATCTCTTCGGAAACAGGAACTGAGCCCGTCTCTAGCGTCATGTCCTTTATCCAGTGAGCAGCTAGATGATACTGAAGGGGGCGGAGGTGGAGTCTCCCTAACTCGATGAACAGGGCCAGCGATGAAAGTGTCCCTGTTAGACTCATCCACTGCCTGACTAAGCATCGGTTCCTTCTCAGCATGCTCTGGATGCATTCTAGGGCTTGGAAGATCCTTGGGGCCGACGGACAAGTCCGAAAAGCTCGACTCTGAAGATCCATACCCAAGGAGACAATGGTCTGGGATGGAACGAGCTGAGACTCCTCAAAATTGACCAGGAGGCCCAGTTCCTTGGTCAGATCCATATTCCATTTGAAAATCTCCAGACAGCGACGACTTGAGGGAGCTCTTAAAAGCCAGTCGTCTGACGGAGCCGGACACAAGATCATGATACTGCTGCACAGTCTGTAAACTGTCAATCATGGGCAAGCGAGGAAGTACAGTGACAACCCGAATCTGTCTAGACTGTCTGGGTCGTACAGACAACTCCTTAACGGGTTGCTGAGGTTGCCCACTGCGTCACAACAAGTCCCTTCTGTTGGTTGTTGAACGTCTTCCCCGTGACACATTGACTCCGTAAACAAAAAATCCTCTAACAAGGACTAAGCTTGGACTGCATGTCATGCAACACAGCTCAAGGTCTATGGGAGCAGGTGTGGTAACAGACGGGATTAGCGGCTGAAGTGTAACCATTACCTTCCCTGTAAGCATGTTATGCTTAAATAAAAGTCCATAAGAGGTTATGCAGCTAAAGGCTCCCTCCAAATGACAGAGTCCTCAAGGGAATATCAGAAGGAGGGAGAAAAGAACTTTCTCATCTACAGGGACCTTATCCTAGAAAAGCTAAGTTCTCTGAGTGAGGGTTCACTGGTGCAAAGCAGCAGACTAGAAGGCAACGTTATGAAACTGCTTGACAGTCTAGTGAGTTGGCAACAACCCAAGATGTGTTGAGAAGCATGCGGTAAGGTATGCAGAGCATGATGTATGCAGAGTATGCTGTATGCAGAGCATGCTGAATGCAGAGCATGCTGTATGCAGAGCATGTTGTATGCAGAGCATGCTGAATGCAGAGCATGCTGAATGCTGAGCATGTAGGAAGTAGAGCCTGCTGTAAGCAGAGCCTGCTGAAAGGAAAGCAGAGCGTGTGCATGGCGTTTAACATTTCTCAGAAATTCCATGACCAGTGCTAGAGTGCTTTATGCATGCTTGCATGGGGTTTAAACCATGGTATGCTGAACAGCAGAGTCAGAACGAGCTGGAACAACAACAGAGGTTTCCTCAACTTGAGGGAAAACCTGAGGTTCAGACTGCATAGGCTGAACAACAGACGGAGCAGAAGGCAGGTGCAAGGGTGAAGGAGGTTGACTCCTAGCAAGAGTTGCACCCAAGGATTGCACCAGCTGAGCGGAGGACGGAGGCGGAGTAGTCCGTTCCTGTTCCTGTGGTATGAGTGGAGCGTGAAGAGACCGAGGCTGTGCAGAACAAGGTAAAGTTCCCGCAAGCAGAGATGTCTGAGGAGCAGGATCAGGGTGCACGGGTAGAGCTCGGTGCAGCAGCTGAGGAGACTGACTCACAGGTGGAAGAGGTTGTTGTACCTCCACCGAGAGTTGCACCGCCGGTGGAGCAGCCAGGGGAGGAGGAGGAAGAGTGGAGTAATCCTCCTGATCCCAAACCGAAGGTTGCCTTAAAGAAGGCTGATGCTGAACAACACTGGGAACAGTGAACACAGAAAGTGGTTCAACATCGTACGCCTGGCAGATGGAGCTGCGACTGGGTGCAGCGAGTGCAGGCGGGTGCAGCACAGGCTGAACGGGTGCAGGAGGTAGGTGCACCACCGGTGCAGGCGGGTGCAGCACAGGCTGAACGGGTGCAGGAGGTAGGTGCACCACCGGTGCAGGCGGGAGCAGCACAGGCTGAACGGGTGCAGGAGGTTGGTGCACCACAGGTGCAGGAGGAGCAACACTCTCAGCACGACACTCACGCATCAGGTCCGAAAGCTGTGCTTGCATGGACTGTAGTAGAGTCCACAACATCGTACGCCTGGCAGATGGTACTGTGATCAGGCGGAGCGAGTGTAGGAGGAGGGAGTGTAGGCGGAGGCGGAGGAGCAACACTCTCAGCCCGACACTCACTCATCAAGTCCGAAAGCTGTGCTTGCATGGACTGTAGTAGAGTTCACAACATCGTACGCCTGGCAGATGGTGCTGCGACCAGGCGGAGCAGGTGCAGGCTGGGCGAGCACAGGCGGAGCAGGTGCAGGCTGGGCGAGCACAGGTGCAGCGAGAACAGGTGGAGGGAGTGCAGGCGGTGCAACACTCTCAGCCCGACACTCACGCATCAAGACCGAAAGTTGTGACTGTATGGACTGCAGTAGAGTTAACTTGGGGTCGGCAGACACTAAGTTCTGCTGAGGTAAAGCCTTAACAGCAGAGATCTGTTGTGGCAGAACCTTACTCCTCTTAGTCGGAGTGTAATCAACTGATGACTTAGGAGAGTCAGAGCTAACCCAATGACTGCATTCGGGTTGTGAACTTTAACTTCGTACGTCTGGCATAGGTCTGGACTTAACGTTTAAGAAGTCTTGAGACCTGAGACCAGCGTTACTCTGCCTTTATTTCTCCCCTAATCTCTTCTGCAGACGAGCAAAATAAGGGCTCAATCGTCTGCGGGTGGGAGTGACGGTCTCGTTAAGACACGCCCACAACCACCGAGAATACTTCTGTGCGCCGATCAAGGCCTGCTGAACCCTTATGCCCTTCGACATTGCTTCTCCCCTGGGCTTGGGAGCTTGCAAGAGGTCCCGGACTGGGAGGACGACTGGCGCGCACAAAAGTACCCTCACGCACTAATCACTTATCACTTTGATTTCTGTTTGCACTTATTTCACTGAACTCGAAACTTTAAGTGGTTTGTACCTGAAATACGCAATTCTATCCTTTCAAAGTTAGTAATTGCGAAAACAGAATTACAATATAACAGAAAAAACTAATGAAAGATAAATCAGTGGTTGGAAAGAGACTAAACACTAGATCACTCTAGAAACGTTTACCTTCTTCCCCTAAAGAGACTAGGGAGAAGAGCAAAAATCGATAATGACGTTACTCGTACGCCTGGCAGGCTTGAATGAAACGTTTATCCTCTTTCTCCCTCCGTCTCTATCTCTCTCTCTCTCTCTCTCTCTCTTGACTTAGAACCTGAGAGAAGAGCCCAATCATATATATCGTTAAAACATATTATTGTTAAAGGAAAAAACTGAAAAGTTCCTTTATTAGGATCAAAACCATTAAGTTAAGAAAGAATGAACAAAACGCTAGACACGGTTACTCTTACTGCAACGTGAAACCGTGAACATTCTTTCTCTATCGTAACGATAGAGTGCAAGTTGAACGTTCTGAACGTCAACAACTGCAGAGACAAAACAAAACGTTAGTTCAGCTTTGAAAACAGTACGAGACTGTCAAAGAAAATCTTTCAAACTCTGTGGCGGAAATAGCATAATATGTTAACAGGTAAAACCGAAATGACGGGCTCAAAGTTTATTAACTTCGGTAAAAGACCGCCTACTATAGGAAGGTCGAATATAAACAAATATAAAAATTAATTTTAATGAGTTTATAATAAAAGGAAGTTAATCGAAGAGGCCTATAAGAGGCGGAGAGATATAAAATAAATCTATAACTTTTGTTAAGCAAAATTAAGAAAGAGAGTCTATACTCTCTTAGACACCAACACTTCCGTCTAAGGGAAGGGTCGGCCATTGAAAGGTGAACGAGAGTTCATACTCTCTCGTCACTAAAATTAATCAAATTAATTTCAAAAGCTAACTAAGCTAATATAGAAGTTTTCCAGTAAAGCGACAGCCGAAATCAAAGAGAAATACTTCACCAAAGTCGTGAAAATACTCCAAGAACATAAGCGTATCCCAGAACGTCTTGCCGGAAGCACGACAGAGGAATAATTGAGGAGGTGTCAACAAGAAGTACTTGAGTACCTGGCCACAGGTGGCGCTGGTAAATACACCCCCTTCTAGTATTGTGATAGCTGGCGTATCCCTCCATAGAATTCTGTCGGGCAACGGAGTTGACAGCTACATGATTATCGGGTAAGTTTAATATTGAAAAACCCTGTTTCCCCCCAAGATTGTTGTGGTGGTGAGTATCTCAAAAAATAGTTATTGGGGTGTAAGTATGATGATGACCATGGCCTATAACTCCCTTATCACTAAGATTACAGCAGCCTAAGGGGTTCACAAAGGGGCATTAGCCCTCCCTTAGGTAAGTAAGTAGGGACACAGCTTGTAGGTTAGGTTTGGTGGGAAAGTTTAGTAAAGTGGTGTTTTATGCTCCTAGTTATTTCTGGTGGAATTAAGTTATAGTGATTATTATTACTTGCTAAACTACAACCATAATTGGAAAAGCAGGATGCTACAAGCCCAAGGGTTCCAACATGGAAAGGAAATAAATAAACAATATGAAAAGTAATGTATAATAATGGTAAATATGACAAATTCGTAGATAATTTGTATTTTTCCTAACGATACAAACCTTAGCTATTTACATGGGGTAATTACTTTGGCGACAGCCGATGACGAGCCATAAAGTTTTAACGAGGGTTTCCTAACCCACCGCTAGTTAGCGGGGGGGTAGGGAGGGGTAGCTAGCTACCCCTCCCCCCTCACACACACCGGTGATTACATCACTTTACTTAGAGGTAGGGCTTATCTTGGGGGACAGGGCTGGCGGGCACATAACTGTAAATAGCTAAGGTTTGTATCGTTAGGAAAAATACAAATTATCTACGAATTTTTTATTTGTTCCACTGAATACAAACCAACGCTATTTACATGGGGTGACTCAACCCTTAGGAAGGGAGGTAAGTCCCCTGCCATACTGGCTTTGGCTTGCCCGGGGGCTTCTAACCCGAGTCCATAAAGGAAACTCAAGGGCTGGGGCCCCTGCGCCTCGCAGACAGCTGAGGGGCTGCTGCGGCCTACGTAAGTAGTGTGTGAAGGTGAGCAGTGACATATCCTAGGAAGTTGGCCTGGAGTTCTTTAGAGGGAAATCTAGGCTAGGACTACCCAATACCACCTCGTCAGGGTATGGGGACATGACAGTATTACAACTTAATACTAGGAACACAAGGGAGCATGGCTTACCTGCAGAGGTTCGAGGTCAGCTGTGCAAAGGACCCAGGATGCTGTTTTTCTCCAAGGAGAGGATGAAGAAAAGAAAAGGGCCAGACAGATCTTTTCATTCACACAGACTAAAACCGGGTAACAATGCCCTCAACCCTCTGCTACTTGTCCAATTAGGAGCCTGAGGTTAGACCAGCTGTTGTGCAGCCACCACAGGGCCGATAGAAAACTTATCGAGCCTCCTTTGTGTCACGTCTTGCAGGTAGTGGGCCGTGAAGGTGGTCTGACGCTTCCACACCCCAGCTTGCAGGACCTGCGTCACCGAAAAGTTCTTCTTGAAGGCCAGGGACGTAGCAACGCCCCTGACATCATGCGCCCTAGGGCGCCGCGACGGAGGAGGGTCAGAACTCAAGGCCAGGTGGATCACCTTGCGGATCCAGGCCGAGATGGTATTTCTGGTGACCCTCCTCTTCGTTTCCCCGGTGCTGACGAACAAGTTCCGCACCTGGGAGCGGGCTGCAGCTGTTCTTTTGAGATACAACCTCAGACTCCTGACTGGGCACAGTAGGAGATGGTCTGGGTCATCCGTTACAGAATGAAGACTCGAGACCTGGAAAGAGTCGAACCTAGGGTCCTGCACTCCCAGGTTCTGAGTCTTAGCAACGAACTCAGGGACGAAGCCGAACGTTACCTCCCCCCATCCCCTTGAATGGGCGACGTCGTAGGAGAGACCATGCAGTTCACTGACTCGCTTGGCCGAGGCCAGAGCTAGCAGGAACACCGTCTTCCAGGTAAGGTGGCGATCAGAAGCCTGGCGCAATGGTTCGTAGGGAGGCCTCTTAAGAGACCTGAGAACCTGAACCACGTTCCAAGGGGTAGGTCTCACTTCCGACTGAGGGGAGGTAAGTTCGTAACTCCGTATGAGAAGAGACAGTTCCAGCGAGAAGGAAATGTCCATTCCTTTGAGCCTGAAGGCAAGACTTAAGGCTGAGCGATAGCCTTTCACTGCCGAGACCGAAAGGCGCATTTCTTCCTGCAGATACACAAGGAACACCGCTATTGCTGATAAAGTGGCATCAAGGGGAGAAATACCCCTTCCACGGCACCAACCACAGAAGACTCTCCACTTCGCCTGGTAGACTCCTGCGGATGACCTTCGCAGGTGGCCAGACATCCTTTCCGCAACTTGTTGCGAAAACCCTCTCTCTTTGAGGAGATGGTGGATAGTCTCCAGGCGTGAAGTCGAAGCGAAGCTATGGCTTTGTGAAAGATGTTGGAGTGTGGTTGTTTGAGTAGCTCGTGACGTGGAGGGAGTTCCCTCGGTATCTCCGTGAGGAGCTGCAGAAGGTCAGGAAACCACTCTGCGTGATGCCATAGCGGAGCTATCAAGGTCATCGAGAGGTTGACCGATGTTCTGGTCTTGTTGAGGACCCTCCTCATCAGACAGAACGGGGGAAAGGTGTACACGTCTACGTTGTCCCACCGTTGTTGGAAGGCATCTTGCCAGAGGGCCTTGGGGTCCGGGACTGGAGAGCAGTATAGCGGAAGCTTGGTGTTCAACGCTGTAGCGAACAGGTCCACAGTCGGGGAACCCCACAAAGTCAGGACTTTGTTAGCTATCCGAGGATCCAAAGACCACTCGGTACTCACTATCAGCGTCGCTCTGCTCAGACTGTCGGCGAGCACATTCCTCTTGCCTGGAATGAAGCAAGCCACAAGTGATATCAAGTGGGCTTCGGACCATCTCAGGATCTCTACTGCAAGATGGGACAGCTGTTCCGAAAAGGTACCTCCCTGCTTGCTGATGTAAGCCACCACCGTAGTGTTGTCGCTCATAACCACTATGGAGTGGCCCGCCAGGACTTGGTGGAACTTTTGAAGGGCCAGAAAGACGGCCTTCATCTCCAGCAGGTTTATGTGAAGGTACTTTTCTGATTCTGACCACAGGCCTGAGGCCCTGTGGTTCAGAACGTGAGCACCCCACCCCTTGTTTGATGCGTCCAAAAACAGCATCAACTCCGGGGTAGAGACGAGAAGATCCACTCCCTTTCGCAGGTTCTCGTCAGCCACCCACCATCTGAGGTCCGCTAGTTCCGCAGATCCCATGGGGATCAGGATGTCAGGGGAGTCGAGTCCTTGACACCACCGAGACTTGAGTCGCCACTGAAGGGATCTCATCCTGAGACGACTGTTGGGAACGAGGCGGGTCAGGGAGGAGAGATGGCCGAGGGGACGAAGCCACGACTGGGCTGAGAGCTCTTTTCGATTGAGGAAAGGTTTCGCAACCTTCCTCAGCCTCGCTATCCTTTCGTCTGATGGGAAGGCTTTGTGGAGATTGGTGTCTATGATCATGCCTAGATACACCAGCTTCTGAGAGGGCTGCAGAGAGGACTTCTCGAGGTTTACCACGATCCCCAGATCCCGGCAAACCTCGAGGAGCTTTTCTCGGTGGCGAAGAAGGGATGCCTCCGAGTCTGCCAGGATCAGCCAGTCGTCCAGGTAACGGAGGAGACGGATGCCGATCCTGTGAGCCCAAGAAGAGAGGATGGTGAAGACTCTGGTGAACACCTGAGGGGCTGTGGAGAGACCGAAACACAGCACCTTGAACTGGAAGATCTTGTTGTCTAGGCAAAATCTCAGGTACTTCCTTGAAGACGAATGGATTGGGATCTGGAAGTACGCGTCCTTCAGATCCAGTGTGCACATGAAGTCTCGCGGTCTCACTGCAAGCCTGACCGTGTCTGCCGTCTCCATACTGAACGGGGTCTGCTTGACAAACCCGTTCAGTGTCGAGAGGTCGATGACTGGTCTCCAGCCCCCAGACGCCTTTCTCACAAGAAAGAGTCGACTGTAAAAGCCTTGGGACCCATCCACAACCTCCTGGAGAGCGTTATTCTCCAACATGGTCTGGACCTCAGCCCGAAGGGCCTGCCCTTTTGCCGATCCCATGGCAAAAGAGTTCAACGACACTGGATTCGCTGTCAGGGGAGGGAGAGATGCTGTGAACGGGACGCGATATCCTAAGGATATCACGGAGACCGTCCAGGCATCCGCCCCGAGTTGCTGCCACCTTGCTGTGCAACTCTGCAGGCATCCCCCCACTGGTGGACACGCGGGGGGAATGCCAACCCTAGCGCTTCCGGCCTCGGCCGGAGCCTCTAGGGTTCTTGCCTCCCCTGGAGGACTTTTTACCCCTCCTGCCCTTGGCAGGAAAGGGCTTAGATACCTTGGGCTTCACTGCTATGGTAGTCTTCTTCGTATACTTGACGGGACGAGGCTGCTGAACCGCCGGGGGCTTATAGGGCCTCGATGTAAGGGCCCTATGGATGAGGGAATCCTGGTTGGATTTCCTCCACCTCTCAGCAGAGAGCTCCACATCCTTAGGCTCAAACAAGCTCTTACCGAGGACGAAAGAGTGTCTGAGCCTGCTCGACTCGGCACTGGGAACCTTATGGTGGAACCTCTCGACAACAGCGTCCCTGTGTTTGAGGATCGTGTTGGCCCACAAGCTCGAGACTTGGTGGGACAGGAACTCGATGGTCCGAGTACCCGAGAGGAGAAAAGTTTCCAGTGCCTTCCTCGTGCTCTCCTTGGAGAGATCCTCGGAACGCACCAGAATGCCCAGAGACCCCAGCCAGATGTCAAGCCAAGAAGTGGCTTGCATAGCGCACTTGATGACCTTCTCCTGGCTCTGGACCTCAGTGGCTGAGAAAAATACGTGCCGGTTGGAGAGCCTCTCGAGAGGAACTCCCCCTGTGAGCCCTTCCACGGAATGATGTAGGGGAAGGCTCAACGTAGACTCCTCAAGGACTTCAAAGTACCTCCTCTGATGGACACGAGGAGGAGGGAGGAGCTTACTTCCGGCACTGGATCTACTGGAGGAGGCAAGCTCCGCGAGCTGGCTCTCGATCTTGTCTCTGGCGCTCTTCATCTCCTGTGACCAGGGCAATGCTGCGCTGGCTCTAAGAGGGCTTCTGAGTGCCAAAGATGCGATCCAGGACCGTGTCCTTACCCTCACGAGGTGGGACCTCAGAGTCTGGAATCCCATTAAGGTTCCTCATGAGAGTCAGGACCTGCCAGAACGCCTGCTCTGACTCCTGGGGCTCGCCTCCAGATGGACTTGCAGCGAGGTCTCCGGACCCCAGAGGCTCTTCCTGGGGGGAAACGTGGGTAGCCTCTACGTCCCTGGGCCGTTCCTGTCTGATCCTAGAAGACGATTTTGGAATCGTCTTAGAGTCCTTAGGTTCCCTCCTAGGAGGGATGCAGGACTCCAAAAGCGAAGGGGGCAAGTCCTTCTCCACCTCGGGACGAAGAGACCTCTTGGGAAGAGGAGGAACATCCACCATTGGTGCGATGGGAGAGTATTCCTGCTCAACCGACTCCCCTGAGGAGGGGTAATCCTCCTCCGCAGGGGAGGGCGAGAAGGTCTGAGGGGGAGAAGGATCTTTGCGCAAGGATCTACGCGGGGACAGCACAGGTCTCGAAGGAGGATCCACAGGAGGAGCTCCTCTCTTCCTCTTCAGGGGGGAGGAAGCTGCCGCTGGATCGTGACCCGAATCAGAGAGTGTTGGCTTAATAGCCCGCATGAGAGCTCTGAGTAGGGTGTCGAACCAGGTCAGACACTCCCTCTGAAGGGAAAGGGATCAACGGATCCCTAGGAGGAGTCGACACACGAGGGTTCGCCTGACGGGCTGTAAGAGAAGAATCCCTAGACCTGTCAGAGGAGCGTTCTCCCTCTGGCGAACGCGCTGGTCTGCGCTTGCGGGGAGGGGAACGCGACACAGAAGAAAGTGCCTGCCAGTGATCGCGCTGGGGCTCATAAACTGGGCCCAGATCAGGATCGCGCGGGAAAGAAGGGCGCGAAGCTGGAAAATCGCGCGCGTGCGCCTCCGCCGTGGCGGGGGCGCGCAGGAGGATGGTCGAGAGCGACGGTGCGATGGCGCGCAAGAGCTAGACTGGGAACATGCCCGCGAGCGCGAGTGGGCGAAGGCGTGGGCGTGCAGCGAGCTGGAACAGGAGGCGGCTGAGTGGGCGGGCGCGTAGTGATGCAGGCCCGCAGGGCGAGAGATAACAGGAGCGCCCGAACGAGTGTCCGGTAGGACTGGCCGAGGGCGTGATAGTGCGGGAGCAGGGTCGCGAGCGACCTAAGAACGAGAGGTCTGATGGTCCGACTGGACCGGTTTACTCACCTGAGCAAACGCTAGGTGCGCTGGCGATTGTGGACGCGCATGGCGCGTGTCAGGAACAGGTCGCGTCGGGGTTCGCTGCTTTGGGGGTCGCGAGGATCGAGCCACTTGCACCACCGCCGTCTTAAAGATAGGCACGGGGCGTGAAGCAGGAGTAGGGCGCGACTGAGGAGCGTCGAGCGTGATCGTAGCATTAACAGATTCGCGCGGTTCCTGAGGCGGCCGTGAGCGCCCGTGCGCTAACTTGGTAACCTCTGGGGCGACGAGCGATTGGGGCGCGTCAGGCGCGATCGTAGCATTAACAGAATCGCGCGGGTCCTGAGGCAGCCGTGATCGCCCGTGCACTGACTTGGCAACCTCTGGGGCGACGAGCGATTGGGGGGCGACGAGCGATTGGGGCGCGTCGAGCGCGATCGTAACATTAACAGATTCACGCAGTTCCAGAGGCGGCCGTGAGCGTCCATGCGCTGGCTTGGCGACCTCTGGGGCGACGAGCTGAGTCGTCGCGACGCGTGATCGCGATGGAGCTGTATCAGGAACTGCGCGCGGACGCGCATCGCGAACCTCTCTCATATCATGAGACTCCCTATTATCGCAGACCTCCTTAGATGGGCGCGATGGGGTGAGCGTTGGTGCTGGAATCGTGCGGGGACGCGTATCGCGTCTCTCCCCCGCAGGGCGCGACGAGTCCGAAGGACCTGTGGCCGCCTGTGCGCCAACTCAAGAACCTCCTAGATCGCGCGCGGTGAAACGGGAACCGGGGGCCGGCGAGGAGCCGGAGGGCGCATGAGCGCTGAAGGCCGCTGGAGCACCGGTGGGCGCGTAGGTGCCTTATCAGGAACTGGTTGCAAGTGCGCAGGAGAGCGCAGCGGCGCTATAGCAGGCTGTGCCTGCGCAGTTGGGCGCTTACACGCTACATCAGGAACTGCAGAAGGGTGACGGCCATCAGCAGGAACAGTGGCGCGAACGCCCAAGGGTGAGCGCCGAGGCGCTTTATCAGGAACAGCTGGAACAACAGCAACAGGTAGCGCAGGCGGAGCCTTACGCTTAGGGGCGAGCTGCGCAGATGCGCGCTCAAGTCCCTGAGACCCCGAAAGGTCAGAAGGTTGCGCAGTGGCAATCTCCGGCGCATAAAGCGCGTCAGCAGCAGTAGATGTAGACGGCTGAGGTGACAGCTCGCATTGTCCCGAAGGACGACCATCCTCCGACGGGGATCGCGAACGGTCCCTGGAGAGGTCAAGGGTGGTAGCAGGTAAATCAGGAGAACGGCGAGTCGTCTCCTCCGCAGAGGACTGTGGTGACGACGAACCGAAGAGACGCCTTCTAACCCCTTTGAAGGGAGAAGAAAGGCCTCTACGGCGAAGGGGAGGACGAGCCTTCCACCTTATACGCCCACGAGGGGCCGTGGGATCAGCAGGCTGACCATCAACAGGCCTCCGAAGAGGCGTCTCTACCAGAGAACTCCCCCGAGAGGGAGTCTCAGCGGAAGGAGAGACCGTAAGACTAAGCTCCTCCCTCGAAGTATGTTCAGAGGGAGAGACAGAGCCTTCTGCTACCGCAGCCACAGAAACAGGAGTTTGGTCAGACCCACGGGATGTTTCCGACACAACAACGTCAACTACAGACAGAGGATCTATGTCCGCTGAGGTTGACGATTGTTCGGCAGTCGCACCCCGTTTTATCATACCAAACAAGACTTCCTTGGAGGGCGAACCCTGTAGCCCCAAGGAAGCCCAAAGCTGAAAAAGGTCATTGTTAGATACAAACACCTCCTCCGAGGGGGGAGGGGCACCCGCCTCGCTATAGTAGGCAACGACCTTTTCCCTCGCCACGGGATCGGTTAATGACATCAACATTACGGTCTACGCTACCTCTCGCCGGCCTCTCGGAAGAGGCCGCCCGAGCGGGAGCTTCGGAGGAGGAATGGGCGGCGGAAGAGGAAGACTTAGGATTTTCTCCCTTCCGAGAAACCTTGGAAGGAGAACGATCCCTCTTAGCCTTCTTCTTACGTCGCCGGGCAAACCTCTCCCACTGGGAGGTAGACCACTCCCTACACTCAATACACAAATTTGAACAATCACACTGTTGGCCCCTACACTGGGGGCATAAGGAGTGCGGGTCCGTTTCCACGGCCGACATAAAGGTCCCACAAGGGCGGCCGGGAAGTCCAGGGCAGGTACGCATTGTCAGTAGAGGCCAACTTCACACACACTATTAAAGAGATAAAGCTAAAACAGATTAATATGGCGGTCAAAGCGAGCCAGAAGTAAAGTGAGTTAATCACCGGTGTGTGTGAGGGGGGAGGGGTAGCTATCTACCCCTCCCTAACCCCCCGCTAACTAGCGGTGGGGTAGAAAACCCTCGTTAAAACTTTATGGCTCGTCATCGGCTGTCGCCAAAGTAATTACCCCATGTAAATAGCGTTGGTTTGTATTCAGTTACATAACAAATATATTTTAATTTCTAGCCAAATACATGAACCATAAAATTTTCCTAATCGCTATCTTATGTTTTATGCATTTCTGACCTTGATTATTAGGGCAACCCACCCATTCATGAGTTTTTGAACCCCCTTAAACAAAGACAATCATGGGGAGCCCCAGTGGGAAACCGGGATATTTTGGGAGGGTTAATGCCAAAAACGAGTGATTTGCAGCAATAATACTGATCAGAAATGCAAAATAAACACAAGAAAACCAGCTTGAAAAATATGTTTCATGTAGGTGAATGAAAATAAAGTATCACAATTCTCTAGGACTCACTTCTTGTCCATCTAATGGTTTTAGTTACGCCGTGGCTCGCTTCACTCAAACAAACATATCTCACTGTTCCTATGTTCAGGCAAACGGTACATGCTGAGCTGTGCTCGTCCACCTCATTGCTCATTATTTCGGGGTTAATTTTTACTTCCACTAGTAACAATAGCTATACATTGAATGGAGATCATTTTCATTATAATCATTGCCGACATAGATTAAATTAAATTAAATTTTGAAATAGAATGTACCTCCCCAAGTTCCTTCTTGCAGACATCTTTAAGTGATGGTGGTTTAACTTAAACTGAAGTAGAGTATGGAAAAAAATGGCTGTTGTAGAACAACATCCGGGAACTTATGCATGAATATTTGAAAGCTCCTAACTGGTTAAAAAAGCTATGTAATGATTACGTCATACAAAAACCGAAACGCAGGCCAAAGGCCAAAGCTATTGTAAGCAATGCATGTGCAATAACTCACCATCAGTCTCCCGAATGTAAACAATGGACTTAGAGTGAGAGATAGACTTTACATTTTAATAGAATGATACACAAGTTATGCCCCAGCCCCTATTAAACATATAGAGAAAATAACCAAAATGGCCATCGCTCGTCCATTTCTAATAGCAAATTTCAGTTTTACTAGTAATCTAATTATCATATAATAACCACAATTAATATTAAATATCTTAAGATCACTAACAATGTTAAAATAGATGTCATATATAACTATTAAGAGACTTATGTAGGCCTGTTCTGCATAAAAACATTCCCTGCAAGTTTGAACTTCTGAAAATCCACAAATTAAACGGTAGAGTTTTACTGTATTACAGATTCTCATTTCGAACAGAAAATATGTTTTCCTGTAGTAAATAATGTGATTTAACTGAATTTCACCTTCATTTCAACGGCAAACAAACAGAACAACCAGTTCCACTGACATTAAGTAGAGAAAACTGGTTGCTGTTATTACGGCTGAAATGAAGGTGAAAACAGGTGAAATCACGTTATTCCTACAGGAAAACATATTTTCTGTTAAAATGTTTAAAATATGTCTCTTGAAAAGGCTTGTTTTACCATTATATACAGTTTCCCCAGTATGTTTTCCCGGTTTCATTGTAGTTTATTACATGGCAATGTAACCTAGGATTCCAACTACATTTTCTTATAGGAAAAATTACGCTCCCTTCGAAAATAACACTCGTTCCCGTCGCAAATGAATAGTTTCAGAAATATATATACATCTATATCCTCCGATAATGGGGGACCCCCAGTGGGAACTCGGGGTTTTGGGTGGGGAAATCATACTGGGGAACTGATATATAACCGTAAATCAGTCCTTTTCTTCTCTATACATTTCCTTCTTGTATTTATTATAACCGTAGGAAAATACAAAACAGTATAACTGGATATATTTGGGAGGAGCCGTTTCAAAGGTTATTTCTTGTAGTAATACAGTAACCAGTGCTGCCAACGCCTGTTGTAGTTTAAATGTTAGCATTCCATACCTGATGTAGATCAAATGTTAGCATTCCTTGCTAACATTAGCACCCATTTGTACGTTCGTTCGTACGCACCAGTTTCCGACCTGCGCATATATAACCCCCCCGCGCAGGAGTTTCCTCTCTCCAATTACTCTTTTTATTACCGTGTTATTTTCTCATTTTATATTCCCATTCAATATTATTTATCAGTCATTCCATTTTACCTTCCTATATTGGGTTTATTTGTTTGGTTATTTCTTTATCTCTTCCTGGTTGCACATAAATACTTACTCTGGACTAGTTTTTTTATCCAGTTAATTCTCGGTGTGATCATCTCATTTTATATTCCCATTCAATATTATTTACCGTTCATTCCATGTTACCTTCCTATATTGTTTTTATTTATTTTTGTTGGTTATTTCTTTTTCTCTCCTCTGTGTCTTATAAATCCTTTCTCTGGTCTAGTTTCCGTATTTAGTTCATTCATGTTTACCCGCTAGAGTTCTTTGTTTTTCCCTTAACCAATCACCACCCTAGGCCTATACAGATATCTCCCTACCCCCCCACTTCCTTTATCCCTGTTAGCGGTGTTTTCATACCCTTTGTTCCAATGCCTTTCCCGTTGTAACCTTTGTCCTGGTGAGGTGTTCTGCATTACAAGTGCGGTTTCTTTATCTTATAGGCAAGACATTCACGTGTTTTATTGCAATTCTGAATCCATCATTCGTAAAACTAAGAAGAAACTCCGTTGTGGTTATACCGTTTCTGCCTATAAAGGTACTTTTTTGGACAAAAGTCGTCTACCCCCATGGAAGATAATATTATGTGCCATCCACTTTTTGCATAAACATTCGGACCATGAGACCCTCATGGATGGTATCGACATATCTTCGAAAACTAGTGTCGATTGGAGAAGTTTCTTTTCCCAGTTTACCGAATACTTCGTCGTTTTCTTCATAAAAGTAAGTCATTCCTCAATAGCCATTATACGTGTTTTGTGACCGGGGTACTTCTAGGCAAGGTTAGGTGGGTTTTTTAGGTTCTGTGGTCTTTCTGTACTATTTATATATTGTGTAACAGTTATATGGAAAAATTATTTAATATTCGAATGGAAATATTTATCATTTCTGCCACTAGTAATGACATCGTGTCGTTGGTAGTTCTGTGTTCCATTCGTCACCGTTGGTAGTACTGTGAATCAAAGTAAGTCATTCCCCTATGCTTATTATATGAGTTTTGTGACCGGGGTACTTCTAGGCAAGGTTAGGCGGGTTTGTTAGGATCTGTGGCCTTTTGGTACTTTTTATTTATTGTTTAATAGTTATATGGAAAAATTATTTAGTTTACGTATGGAAATATTTAGCATTTCTATCTCTAGAAATGACACCGTGCCGTTGGTAACACTGTGTACCATTCGTCATCGTTGGTAGTTCTGTCAACCATTGGTAACGTTGCTAATGTTATCGTCCCCTACATCTGTTGTTTATATATTTTAACTCAGTATATATGTCAACAGTGTTAATATTTATATGGTTCATTTGTATTGTATTTCATTGTGTGATTTCGCACAGGAAATATATGATTTCCTATAGTAGATATCGTGATTTAACTGGTTTTCTCATTCATTTCATCCGTAATAACATCAACCAATTCGTCAACTTATAACTAACCGAATTGGTTGATCTGTTTGTTTGCGATTGAAATGATCATCAAAATCGGTTAAATCACGTTATTTGCTATAGGAAATCATATATTTCTTGTGCGAAATCACACCATGGAATAATATACAAAATTACCGTTTTCCCCACCCAAAACCCCGAGTTCCCACTGGGGGTTCCCCATTATCGTTGGATATAGATATACATATATTTCTGAAACTATTCATTTGTGACAGGAACGAGTGCCATTTTCGAAGAAAGCGGAATTTTTCCGATAGAAAAAGAGTAGTTTTTTTTCCTAGGTTACAGTGCCCTGTAATACAGTACATTAATAACAATATATATTCCATCTCAGCCTAGCCTAACCACCTAATCAAGCATGATCCAATGGCCTATCATTCCTTTGTCATAGGTCTTAACTACCAAACTAGGCCAACATTAACTGAGCTATGCTTAAAAAATGAATAAATGCAACTTTAAAAATATACTAACGTTTGTATTCTGTCATTAACCGCTTCAATGCTCTGCCAGCCATTGCAAATGATGTAGAAAAAGGTTTCCTTTTGAGTAAAAGTTCTTTTTTATGTGTTAGGACTGTTGGAACACATCAGATGATCAGACTGAAGTCTGGACTCTGTTGTTTACAATTTACTCTCCAGTCTCCACTGATGTAGCACAACGTTGGAAGTACTAGATTGCGTGGTATTTTCAAATCTGGAAAATTAACATGGCGTAGTGTTCAGTCTTAGGACACGTCACTGGAAAAAAAATACTGAGGGCTAAATGCCAAGTCACACACGTATCGTTATTTTACTCGTCATTCAAGTTCATCTTATAAAAAATCCAAGTTGATCTGCATCTTATATATTTGTTGAATTGAGGTAAATAGTGAGGTTGCAGAAACACTTTTTTTGGTAAAACCACTTATAAAAATATGATCAGTACCAATATGGTTGTGCACCATTTCCGTAATAAATAGTATCAAATACGTTAAAATTAAAATCTGCACGTGCGGTTCGCCCTCATTTCATCATTAAAGTACTGTACGATCAAAGACAGCCCTTTACTGTCTTGGGTACGATGCGAGCTCCAGTCGTATCTTTTATGGACCCGTTTGACTTAAACGCGCGCACACACACACACACACACACACACACACATGGGTCCATACATGGGTTAATCAAAAAACCGAACAGCCTCTAGGACAGTCATCCAGTAACTAATGAATAAGTGATAAATTCTCTTATATAGTTAAAATTACACAATTCCATAACATTAATCGCTCTAAACACCATCATGGAAAACACACACAAACAGATTAATACATTCACCCTGTGTTGCATGCATTCATGCTTGTCCTTCCTTCCAATAAACCATCTGAATTAAACACTGTTTATTATCCAATCTTCGAACGATTATGCAACTCCAAATTATTGTAGTCCATTCTTTCCTCTTATCATCACCATCTCCTCCTACGTCTATTGACAAAAGTCTTAGATTTCGCCAACCGCCTCTCTCTCTCTCTCTCTCTCTCTCTCTCTCTCTCTCTCTCTCTCTCTCTCTCTCTCTCTCTCTCTCTCTCTCTGAGCTTTCAAATCAATACTTCATTCATCATCTCCTACTTCACGTTTCATAGTCCTCAGCCATGTAGTCTTGGGTCTTCCAACTCTTCTAGTGTCTCGTGTAGCCCAGTTGAAAGTTTGGTGAACTATTCTCTCTTGGGGAGTGCGAAGAGCATGCCTAAACCATTGCCATCTACCCCTCACCACGATCTCATCCACATAAGGCCATCCTTTTTACCACTTCTATGCATAGGCCTATCCATATTTATTATCCCCTTCAATTCCTCTTTCATTGCCTATACTACAAAAAGTATTTAGTCCCATCAGCTTTATCCTCTTTTTCTCATTTTCCATTAGCTTTGACAATTTTTTTTATTTATATTTAATAGCCACACTAGCATTCAATTAATGAAAGTTACTTCAACAATCCTTCTCACTTTTCTTGCCTCTATTCTGAGACCCACCTCTTCTTGCATCTTGTCATGATCAGGTATATTTATACAAAATCCATTTAAAATGTACAACTTCCATTATTCATTATTCCACTATCCACTATCACACAAGTCTTCAATCTTCGTTATTTCCATTAAACCTCATTATCTTCCTTTTCTTCTTATTCCCTCTCAACATTTCACACTTGCAAAACCTTTCAGTCACGTTTCCCAGTTTCTGCACTTTCTCTTCACTGTCTCCAGTCAGCAGAGGATCATCCACAAACATCAGCCATTCCACGTCCCGTTCATAAGTTATCATCTTTTTCAACAACTTTGCATCTGCATACACTGCCCTTTCCCTAACCTTTCGTACCCTTCCATCCATGGATATATTGAACAGCCATCGAGAAATGACGCAGCCATGTTCAGACTCACTTTCAAACCAAACCAGTCACTCTCCTATGTACATACTCTAACACACGCTCCCTATCAATGGTAACTATTCTAATTGCACTCAGTGACCTATCAGAGCCCGTAGTCCCCTTATAAGGGAGGCCAATCTATATCCATTCATCCATCTATACCAAGGGTTCCCAACCTGGGGTACATGTACCCCTTAGTGGTACATTTTTACTCTGCAGTGGGTACATAATGAAATCTGCATTGGGACTAAATAAGAAAATTATATCAAAACAGAACTTTCATTGTTTCTATTTTTCATGCTCACTTTTAGGGATACACTAGTACAACATACAAACATACACTCCCGGGGTCTAAGCGATGTCAGGCAGGGCAGCCAGTCAGGCTTACGGTCCACCCCAAAAGCCAAAGCAAAGTCCTTGAAAAGAAGGCAACCGTGTTCCCCCTTCCGAATGGGAAAAAAAGCACGCTAATAGACAGGAATCTATCAAACGCATAAGGGATAGGCGGACAGAGGCACAAAAAAGTTAGGGATTTCTTGTCTGTACACTACATTCTCAACACCCTCCCCATTGCTTCTCTATCAAGTCAATCATAAGCTTTGTCCTGGTCCATATACACATCTTTCCCTTTAATTTTAAATCTGTTACATAACTGACTCGTGATAACCATATTATCTATGCGTCTTCTTCCATGTCCAAACCGATGCATCAGTTTTTCTAACACTGTCTTGCTTTCACAATAAAAATCATACCATAAACCTTCCCTGTTGCATTAAGTAATGGTATGTCCCTGTAGTATCATAAACACGCTACAGCATCTTGCATTTAATCCCATCTATTTCAGGATTAATTCCTTTCTTAACTGCTTTGATTATCTATTGTATATTATTCATTATAACCTAAACGATAACTTCCATAAATATTTTCGACCTTACATTATCCCTCTTAATATCCAGATCCCAGTTAAATAATTCAATGGACCACATGCTCTTGTTTAACAAATTAAGATGAGAGTCAGCAGCTGTTCCAGACAAGAGAACAATACTCGAAACAAGGTACAATGAGTGAATTAAAACATTTCCTTGGGATACAATGATCACCAGAAACTTTAAAAGCCTTCTCAGTATGCGATTATTTGTGCAATTGAAGAAGAAACAGATCAAATATATTTTTCAAAAACTAAATTTGAAATCAAGAATCATATCTAGAATTTTAAAGTGCTTTGTAGTTAAAGAAACTTAATCAATACAAAGATCTGGGTGCCAAGGAGCCACTGTACTCAACCTAGTTACATGATAATCATGTTTTTAGTTTTGTTACGGTTCAACTTCATATTCCATGATTTATACCAAGTGCTAATTTTAGATAGATCTCTATTAAGGGTTTTAAAAGTCGCTCAGCAGTAGCAAAGGGGGCAGGACAATATCCTAGAGACCGACCATGTATACATATGATCAGACCCCAAGCCCTCTCACCACCCAACCTAAGACCAGAGAGAGCCAGGCAATAGCTACAAATAATTCAGCGGATATGGCCTCCCTAACTCCATCATAAAATTCACAAGGATGGTGAGGTTGTAGAAACTATCGGGCTTCATAGGGCTCGAATTCCTGTCCAACAGATTACAAGACTGTGACGTTTCTACTAAGTGATCTTCTACCTTGAGGTACAGTTGGGCACGGGAATTCTTGACACACCGTGCTCTGAGGAAGTGTACCTGTCACACCCTTACTGCTCAAATAGATAAGCGTAAGGAGAAATGGCATAAGTGATCGGCGGCGCTTCACACAGGAACTACGCTCAGTAATGGTGTGACATGGTGCATTTCCTCAGATCAAGGTTTGTCATGAACTCCTGTGTCCAACTGTACAATATATCGCACCCTCAAGTGTTGGCATATCGTAAGGCAGCAGTGCAAGGGTTGTGTCTCATTCTAGGCAGTAGGTTGGCTAGGGCACTAGCCACCAGTTGAGATACTACCACTAGAGAGTTATTGGGTCCTTTTACTAGACAGAAAGTATTACATTAGATCCCTCTCTCTGGTTACGGCTCATTTTTACTGTGCCTATACATTTGCCGAATAGTCTGGCCTATCCTTTCCACATTCTCCTCTGTCCCCATACACCTGACAACATTGAGATTACCAAACCATTTTTTTTTCACCCAAGCGGTTAACTACTGCACTGTAATTGTTCAGTGGCTAATTTCCTCTTAGGGTAGAAGAGACTCATTAGCTATGGTAAGCAGCTCTTCTAGGAGTAGAGCACTCCACAATCAAACCATTATTCTTCAGTCTTGAGTAGTTCCATAGCCTCTGTACCATGGTCTGCCACTGTCTTGGGATAGAGTTCTCTTGATTGAGGGTACACTTAGGGACACTATTCTATCTTATTTCTCTTCCTCTTGTTTTTTTTTTTATTTTTCATAAATTATACATGAAAGATTGATTTGAATATTGTTACTGTCTTTAAAATATCTTATTTCGATTGTTCATTACTTCTCTTGTAGTTTATTTATGTCCATTCCTCACTGGGCTAATTTTCCCTGTTGGAGCCCGTGGACTTATAGCATCCTGTTTTTTTTTCATCATCATAACAACAACAACAACAACAACAACAACAATGATAATAATGATAACAATAATACTAATATCACCTCGTATCAGTTATCAGTTATTGGACAGACCTGGTTCAAAATATCTCCCATTTATCAACGTTTCACTTTTCCCTGCAAAGAAAAACAACAACCAAACAGTATTTTGGAAATGGAATGTGCAGGGAATCCGGAAACCTATTCCAAAGAAAACCCATTTTCTAAATGGATTAGCGACTTCCAAATTTTGCGTATGCAAATGGCAAAAAAAATGACACCATCCATCAATTATGACTCTCTAACTCGGCCGACCGCCTTTCCAGCGATTCAATTTTCGATTGACTAATGCGATTCAGGACAGAGCGATACTACGTGACACAGTTTCTGCCTACTCTTCCCTATTTCATCGTGCCTTTTTGGGAAGATTTTCTAATCGTTTTAATGAAGAAGAAGAAGAAGAAGGAGAAGAAGAAGAAGAAGAAGAAGAAGAAGAAGAAGAAGAAGAGGAGGTGGAGGATGAGGGGGAAGAGGGGTAGTAGGAGGAGGAGGAGGAGGAGGGAGGGAGAGAGGGAAATTAGTGAAAAGGAAATGTTGGAATGAGATCAAAAGTGGTATTTTAGGGGGAGCTATTCTTTTCGTTTTGATAAATAGCGTTGAATTAATAATAATAATAATAATAATAATAAGAAGAAGAAGAAGAAGAAGAAGAAGAAGAGGAGGAGAAGGAGGAGGAGGATGAGGAGGAGGAGGAGGAGGAGGAAGAAGAGGAGGGAAAATAAGTGAAAAGGAAATGCAGGAATGAGATCAAAAGTGAGATTTTTGGGGGGACAATTCTTGTCGTTTTAATAACGTCGTTGAATTTACAAGAAGACGGAGAAGAGGAGAAGGAGGAGGAGGATGATGATGATGATGAGGAGGAGGAGAATATATTATGAGGAAATGTAAGAATAAGATCAGAATTAGGAATAATGTGACTATATACAAAATGTGAGGGGATATAGTATACAGGCTAAAAATAGGTTATTTAAAGTAAAAAAGATACGCAATTAAAGAAAATTATTAATGAAATAAAAAATCCTTGATACGCCCAGATGAAATTCATAAGAGACACGAGACAATTCAGGTTTTAGAGTATTAAAATATAAGAACAAAAAAGTAGAGAACTGTTTATACACAAAGAACCATAGATAGTGAAAAAAAAAAACGCAAAAAAATCTTTGCCTCGAAATAGAGGAGACAGTGTCGGGTTATATATGCAAATGACTATGAAGTACAAAATAATGAGGAAGGTTTTAAGTCGGCAAAGGATGACATATGAAAAAGGAAGTGTCACATCAGGTAAAAATGACAAAATCAAGTTGAAACTGTTAAAT
>NC_090761.1:50263587-50283587 GCF_036898095.1 Palaemon carinicauda | reverse complement strand
TTCGATAAAGCTTTGATGCCCTCCGACACCCAATGCCTTTCCGCTAACATTTTGCTGATTCTTTGTTTCGTCGTGCTGCATAATGGGGAAAAAAAACGAACGCGAAATAAAATGTCTGTTAAAATAGACTTTTTGAAATGGTAGGTTTTTTATGGTCATTTGTTTTTCGAGTTTTTATCAACTCAGTCGTAAACAGTTTTTGTTTAGATGGAGGCAGAATTCTGTCTTTTAAAATTGTTTATTGTTTGCCAGAGCGATTGCCCAAGTGGAAATGATATAGCTAAATGTTTATTTATGTATCACACTACACTTTTGTGTCATTGTTCGCTTGTGTGACAATGACAACAATGCCTTCAACGATGATGACTCCAATGACTTTGACCACAACTACTCCAACGACTTGTGTTTTGTAGTTTTGGTATTCTGTATATCTTATTTGTGTTTCTGTGTTTCTTTAGTTTGTATATCATTGATTTCTTTGTATATGCATCATGGCGTACTTTCAGAGTGAGGATGCCTTAACGTGGAGATGAAAGGGTTTGCGTATCTCTATGATTAGGGGCACACATACTAGGTTGGTTTGCGGTGAGCGATCAGATTAGTCTTCCACCATCACCAATCCGCACTGTGGTGAAAACTGACCAAACCCAGACATGGCTTGACAGGTATGAGGCCTTTGTCCTGCAGTGGACTAAAAACGACTGCATTTGTTGTTGTTATTGTTGTTGTATTTTGTCACGCGTTGCTCATACGTAATTGTTCGATTATTGATCTTGATTTGCCTACTAATCCTTATCAGTTCATGTTTCAAGAAAATTACATTTATCATGTCTTTGTGTATCTCTCCCTCGTGTAACATGCTTATCACTGTTGCAATAGTTATCATTCTTTACCAATGCTTGGAGTCACTGAACTGATCGACGATAGTGAAGGAAAAAAATGCAGAAAATAAACGAAAATTTAATGGTTTAGCAAGAGGATATAATTCAGAGTAGGATTGAGCAAGAATAGGGTTATTAAAGCACATTTGACAGCTACATAATATAGCAACGAATACTCAGATACCGTTTCGTGATCTCATGGGCAATAATAATAATAATAATAATAATAATAATAGGCTTCGCAGGAAGGCAGCAAGGCTTCTGCTGAGCCTGTAGAAACCACGGTAGGATAGTTTGAAAGGACTGTAGAACAAACTCTAGCTCGACGCCGGTTAACCGACGGCCAGCCTGTCGGAAAGAAAACGGGTCGTGTGAATCGGTCTTTATTTTTGATAGAAACTCTTGAACACTGGACAGAAACGAAAGAAAAGGGTTTAGACTTAATATGATGAACTGTTATCATCATGTGTGTGACGTCAGAAGTCTCTAAAGAGTTAAAATAACAAGAAATAACAAAAGATAACATAAAAGAAGCGGGTAATTCGTTAGTTTGTCGTGTAGAACAAAAAATGGAGGTTGGTATCCTAGAGAGAAGTATGTAAGATTCACAAGTGTCTGAAGAGAGGAAGAGATGGGGAGACGTAACACATGCTGGAGAGGAAGGATGGAAGCAAAAGTGGTTAGCGGGTTTTGACTTAAAGATAATTTTGAGGAAGTTTTATACATAGGGTTCATTACACACAGGCACACACACACACACACATATATATATATATATATATATATATATATATATATATATATATATATATATATATATATATGTGTGTGTGTGTGTGTGTGTGTGTGTGTGTGTGTGTGTGTATGTGTGTCCCTGTTTAAGTGTAGACCCAAATGGTATTTTTCATTTTCTTATAGACTGCAGATTTCTTAGCTCCAAAGTTATGTTATTTCACGGAAGTTATCAATAAGCGGTTGTTTTAGCACTTGTTGGAGAATTGGCAATGTTACTCCATTATGTAAATGCATTTTTGGTCGCTCAAGTGCAGCTGATTACCGCCCAATTTCCATGATTCCCATATTATCTAAAGTTTTTGAAAGTCTTTTGGCAAAACTTCTAAATAGATCCTTGGTTTTAAACCCAAACAGTTGGGAGTGGGTGGGTTTTTACTTAGCATTATCATTGAGTTTTTAAGTAATACATCGCAGAGACTTGTTGCTGATGGACACTTTAGTGGGTATAGGAATTTGATATCTGGTGTTCCTCAGGGTAGTGTTCTTGGCCCATTACTTTTGATACTATATACAGTACACATGACATGTGGTTTGACCTAGAACCTAAACTTCTGAAAGGGTTTGTATAGTATCGCCATGATCAACAAAGCTGTACTAGTCAGGGCCACCCATACTAGGTTGGTTTGCTGTGAGATTCTTTGCCTCAGCTTTTTCATTTCTATATGGGGTCGCTGTTTCTAGTCAGCCTTCTCCATCTTTCTCTGCTCTGTACATCTTCTTCTCTGAGACCCTTTTCCTTCATGTCATTCACTAATTTATCTTTCCACCTGAACTTTGGCCTTCCCCTTCTGCCCTCCACTTCCTTGTTCATAACTCCTTCACATACGTGTTCTTCATCTTCTCTTCTCATGACATGACAAAACCATTTCAGTCTTCTTTCCTGGGCTTTCTTTGAAACCTCTAATACTTTGACTGTCCCTCTGATTAATTCATTCCTGATCTTATCCTTTTTCTGTGACACCACATCCACCTTAACATTCTTATCTCAGCTGGTTTGCTGTGAGTGATCAGACATAAATCTCCCACCATCACCAATCCACTGTGGCCAGCGTGGTGATGAAAATGGCCAAAACCAAGACATAAATAAGGACATGTCTCAGGCCTTTGTCTTGCAGTGGGCTAGAAACGGCTGCATTTATTGTTGTTGTTGTTGTATATAAAACCCGAAGCCCGAGAGACTAATTATTTTAATTTTTTTTAACTATAGTAGTTAGTTAATTAAGATTAAAGTATACTAACTGATAAACGGGAGTTATAGGGAGAAACAGATTGATGACGTAATAGAAACAGCTGAAGTCCTCATATAGAAAGCGAAATAAACATATAAAAATATATGGTCTCCATAACCGTCTACAGTCTATACCTTGAAACACAACTAATTGACGAAGATGGGTGCATAGGCCTATTGCTCTGTTTAGTTCATAACTTTTAATTACCAAAGTTTTTTATAAAAAAAAAAAAAACATTCCAATTATCAATTTCTGGAACAATTCTATGCGTCACAAAAAGTAATCAATGTTATTTTATTCACTAACTGTTGCTGCCTTGGTAAAGAATTATAGTCAAAGAACAGAGGGAATGATGCATCGGTTCAGAAGACATTTCCACAGAATACTGTGGAATTTACAATGGGAATTATCAAAATACCAAAGGCAAAGATAAAGATAAACTTCTCTTAGAATAGTTGAGAGAGAGAGAGAGAGAGAGAGAGAGAGAGAGAGAGAGAGAGAGAGAGAGAGAGAGAGAGAGAGAGAGTAGGAAAGTAGGGCAACTGAAACGAGTGTGGGTGTAAGACCGAGAGAGAAAGAGAGAGAGAGAGAGATCCGATATCTACTGTAAGTAAAAAATGGAATCACTTGCAAGAGTAAAGCAATTGCTGTTAATCTCACGATAGCTTGAAACATAGCTGTCGATAAAATGAGTAAGCTTTGGCAACTGTTAGAACAGTACAGTATAAAGGACAGATTTCCATTTTGTATATGAAAATGAATCTTATTTTTACACATTACATTCTGCGCATTTATGTCTTCAATTTAATACCTTTATTTCCATCTATTTTACTACTGTAGATATGAAAAGGCAGTTACACTAACTTGGTCTCCACTGAAATTAGTTTTGAAATATTTTTCTGTGATTTGAAACAAATATTTTCAACTCACCCTTAATTTAATCGGATAAATTAATTCTAATATTTCACTCTCTAAAAAAGATAACAAGTTATCCATAGTTCAAATCAATACACATTTATCGTAGGCCAATTATTAACTGAAACTCTATTTGCGAAAATATCACCGAGATAATTGATCCAAATTATCTAGACATATACATAAAGTATTAGCTGCTAATTACAAGTTATTCATCATGAATGCACAATAATTAGGCTACTTGACTTGAATAACTATATTTGACTTGAGTCCATAATGCATAAGTCTAATTGGTTATCTAAATAGGTCAACAGTAGCCTACTATGGACAGAACGTTATTAATTCGGGATTTTTCAAACAAAGGTTTTTTTTCTTTTTTTTTTCTTTTACAGATGTTAACAAAATAATTGGAGAGATTAAGGACTGAATGCACGAACGTTTTTAGCGATGTGTAATACTATTCTATCTTTGAACTGCATTACAGGTGAAAGCTAGTTTGGATTGTAGTTTTTAGTAACAAGATCAAATTGTATTAATCGTACAGAAAATAGAAAACCACATTAGAAATTGCACACTATATACTTTGGAATCATTATATTTCTGTACTTGGGACCAATATATGTTTAAGTAATATGAATTTCTTTCTAACAAATAAAATGTATGTAGACTTGACCTCCATTGTTGGTGATACGAAACTGGGATGACTCACCGGTGAGTGTAATGTATGTCAGTGAATTTTGACTCATAAAAGCCTAGTTTAAAAAAGGATAAAAAGCACTTAATCTTATTGTGGGAGACGCTTTGTATTGCTTTCTAATGGCACAGCTCATGTTCATTCAAATAGCCATCATGATACCAATTTAGAATTCAGATTCAGTGACTTGGCAAAGTTGGCAGCCTTGGATTTGTTTTGCTAAACTGATCGAATAATAGTAGGTCTAGCTATTCTAGTTCTAAAGCGTAGCATCGTTTCTTTTAAATACTATAACAAAGTCACAATTACCGTCGTTGCTCTTCGTAATTTCGTATGGCATATTACTGAAGTCAGCTGATAGATAGTTAGATAGATAGTTATATAGTAGCTGAAGTTAGTTGAAATGTGAGACTCGTCGAAGGCCGAAGCTGGTCTCTTGTAGTGTTATCGATCGAAAATGGGGAGGTTCCTTGAGCTTTAGATGTCAACGACTTTGTGATGTCTAAGGCAGAATGCAAAAGGTATTTCGAAAAGCATGTGTGATTTAAGAGTGGAATTGTATTCAATATAAAGATTAATAAATTTAAGCCTCAAATAGACCTACTTAGCCTATATTTTGTTATTATTACAAAGGCCAACGGTACGTGGTCATTTGCTTGTGTTAAAAACGTAGCCAACGGGAAACTATTCTAGGTAGCCGGGGTTATAAACCAGCTTCCATTTTATTTACAATTTGGTTGTATCTGGATACCAAAATACCATTCCTTATCCATATCAATAAATTGTTACTCGCCGTATTTGGCATCTTTCCACTGGAAGCATCTTTTGTGGGTGGGGGTTGGCTAGAGTACCTATATAAAAGAAGACAGTAGGTACTCTAGTGTTGGCTTCTCACGGGGAGACATATTGTCGAAAGCATTACAGCATTGGTTAATTTATAGATTATAAATGTCAATATCCTACTTTCGAATTGTAGGGCAATATTATCTATTGTCTGAATTATGCGTTGCGACAGTTAATACAAAATGATAAAGATATGGACGTCTTAAAGTTGCTATTTTTCCCTGTTGGAGCCCTCGGGGTTATAGTATCTTGCTTTTCCAACTAGGGTCATAGCCGAGATTGCAATAATAATAATAATAATAATAAGAAGAAGAAGAAGAAGAAGAAGAAGAAGAATAACACTAGCGACTCGAAAAGATACCTCGCAACCCGCATTTTCTCTCCCACTCTAGTCTCCTCCTCAGTGACTCAGTCTGTCAGTCACGTGTATTCCCATGCTGGTCGGGCCACGGCGCGTCTCACGTTGCAGCAGAAGGTTTCATTAGTTTACAGAGTCTCCCACACCTCCAACCCATACGGTACAGATAGAGGCGTCAGAGACTCATAACGGTTAGGGCCTAACCCAACAACACTGCCACTGTCCCGCCTCCTTCTATGGAGATACTTGACCTTGTGACCGGAATCGGAGGGTGCAACAGTGAACATGATTATGTAGCAATTTTATCGATATTTTACACACACACACACACACACACACACACACACACACATATATATATATATATATATATATATAGAGAGAGAGAGAGAGAGAGAGAGAGAGAGAGAGAGAGAGAGAGAGAGAGAGAGAGAGAGAGATACCTCTTTTGGAAGGCATCATTTAAGTAGTCGTTAGGCTGAGTCAGGACCCACTTAGATTAAGCGGGTCCTTGACTGATTGGTACTACACTTCACTATTGTTTGTTAATTTTTTTTAAATTAGTTTATCTATACATACACTATATAGATAGATAGATATAGATATATATTTGCTGCGTAATATTTTGATTCATGAAATCATTACTTGTGCAAGAACGTGGTAGTGATTATTGATTATGGGCATGAATTGATTTCCAGAGCCACGGTAGGTGTATAGTGTTCAAAGAGAAGGCGTCTGCTGACCTATGCAAGGCCTACATCGATTTTGCTTGAATTCTCTTTCTTTCGATGCTCTCTTCATCTGAATGTCCTTTGTCCCATTACTTAAGGGAATCCGATAATGTTTAATCGAGAAATTTTCCACAATCTATACGTAGTGAAATTATTATGTTTTCCTCTGTTATCATGGGAGGAGTCTCCCTATGATAGACCCAGGACACATTAACTGGGTAGACCTAACAACCCGTTCTTGTTGTCCTGTGTCTGTCTGGTACTATTGCTTATCCACTTTCGAACTTCACGTTTTGTTTTCTAACTAGAGTAGGACTTTGGCATTGATTAATAATAATGATAATCTTTATTTCAGCAAAAGCCATATACAGAGTGACAATAAGGGTACAGTGATCTTACACTTTTTGACATCGGTAAAAAAAGATGAGATATGCAGTAATATCAGTGATATATTATAAACGTCAATTAGCAGGTTGACCACAGAGTTCTAAGGTCTGGGTAACAAAGTCACAATAGAATTAACGCATAACAATGATGATAACATACATATCAGCAAACAAAAAGAGAGGGAGAAAGAAAAAAAATGGAGATGACAATGATAAATATGTTGGAACAGAAATTGCTTGAATAATGAAAGAACACTGGGAAGGAAAAAAAAAATCTAGTCACTGAGCAGGTGGTGTGAAGGAAATACAGGACATCCAGACAACAAAGATGTAACTTAATAAAACACGTTATCATAACAATACTGGGTATCATACCAAAGTTATTTAGTGATGAAGATTTGGCATGGGTGATCATGGATTACATCTGGCCCTACTCTGCTTCTCTCAAAATGTATTTATATAGTTGAGAACCCAACCTCCGGTGTGTGTGTGGTAGAATGAGTATTAATAATACTTTTGTCTAGAAGGCTTGCTGCCTAACAATCATGAAATCTTGTTTAAAGCTCGATAGCTTTATTATGCACTTGATTTTATATTTCAATAAGAACGGCATCTGTGTAATGAATTTGTGCTGCATATCCATGCTGGTAACACCAAAAGGAAGAAGAATGATCTCACATTGTTGCCAAATTGACAATATCCCTTCCCCCCCCCCTTTTTTTTTTTCTTTTGTGCTCTGCAATGTAAGTAGCACCGACTAACTTTGAGATATTTCTCTGAAAATTCCTTTGCCTTTACAAAGGATGGTATATTTTCCCGTCTGACAGTAATATATAAAAGTTGCTATTTTAAAATTTGTAGCCACTTTCATCTTATTTTCAGCTGAGTGTATAGATCCTTTGTTGCCCTCGTACAATGTCCAATTGTCATATTTGGGTCTCACGTCATAAACTTACCGTCTTATATCACACTTAAACCTCTTCTCCGCGTCACTTTGGGTAATTTTCATATTTTTAATGTTTATGCATAGGAGGGATGAGGCTCACAGTGTTTCCCATTTATTTTTAATTTTAGGTTGTAACCCTAATCTGTAGGTCTAAACAGTCTTAGCCTAGACCAGGTATCATAAATGTTTGAACATGTGGTAATGAATCTAACAAATTTCATGATAAAGTTATACTTGAAAATATTCATGAGTTAACATTGTTCTATTTAATATAGATTTGCTAACACTTAATATCAATAAATTTCAAATGGAAAAGAAAGGTGTTAAAAAAACATTAAAATTTTACGTGTAGGCCTATATGCGGTCATAGAGAAAATTTAAAAAATCTTCAGTTGCTAGCATTAAGAAATTTTTATATGTCGTATATAAAATGGTAATAACTAAGGACCACATTGAAAGGAATACTATGTAGTCGCCCCTCTTTCTCTAGCGACTAATGGTGGAGTAATTAATAACGCAGTGTTGAATTCACTAATTTCTTGTGATCAAACCTAGTGACATGGACAACATGCGAGTTAGTATCATTACAAATTGACATGTTATTGATCTAAAATCCATGTGTCAGACAATGAATAACACAATGATTTGTATGTTGATCGTTATAGCCTCCTCTAACTTATAGGTGTTAATATATTAACATATTACATAATTGTGTACAGCATCATACATACACGATGCGGTACTGTGGTAGTTTTGGAATTGCTCAACGGTGTGTATTTTGCAAATTCTCGTTCACAACTACGTTATACATTCACGATGGAGATGTGTTTATGCTCCGCACATCAATGGCTTGATTCTTTTCCTGTGATGGTGTTCAACATGTGTTGAGGCTAATTTATAATGCGTCCAGGATGAGCGCTTCCATACTCAATAGTAAGCACATTTTCTCTCGCTAGCTTACAACTCTGTTTATTCTAATTCCCTTTCTTCAGTGAAGCTATATTATTTATTTCACACATACTTCTTATTCTACATTCGCTGTTATGGCGAATACGGATTACAAATCATGAAAACTCAAGAATTTTTGTAATCGGCTACTTTTAAACTTTTATTTTGTGTTTGAACTTATCAAAGTTTGGTTTTATATTGTTAGACCTTCAAAATTTGTATACAATCTTTGAAAATGATTAATATAGAACTACTGAGAAAATAAGTAGCATGATATTGCAAAACCGCCTATTTAAGAGAAAAATTCGTCAACACATCATAGATCAATTTATACTTCATTGAAACGATAGAAAAAGCTTATATATATATATATATATATATATATATATATATATATATATATATATATATATATATATATATATATATATATATATATATATATGACGATTGCTGGGGTGTGTCCGGGAGTGACGTAAGGCCAGGGTTATCATGCTGATAAAAACAAGTAGGAGTGACGCAAAGCTAGAACAAGTATTATACAAGGAAGCTAATCGTACTATGGGTAGCTCATAAGTATGGTTGCATTATCAACGCACTTCTTTTGAAACTTTGCAAGAGAATCTTGACGCTGTCCTACTTAACTATATCAACTACATTTCTCAATATCAAAATGGGACCAGCTGTGAATTATTATTATTATTATTATTATTATTATTATTATTATTATCATCCAGACATGTTCTTTAGAAATCTGTACTGAAAGCAAGTGAGAAATTAAAATTAGACCACCACTCTCCGCTTCCAATGAACCTCAGGCCTCTCTCTCTCTCTCTCTCTCTCTCTCTCTCTCTCTCTCTCTCTCTCTCTCTCTCTCTCTCTCTCTCTCTCTCTCTCTCTACTTCGTCAAATCCTTCTCACACACTTAACTATTTTTTTTTATTACCTAATCATAATCGGGAACAGGACCTGGGTTTCGAGTAAGTGGGTCATCATAATACTCTTTCATTCACTTCCTCCATATCGCTATCATTCCCAATTTATAGTCCCATCTACCTCATTCTCATCCGGCCCTGAAATGTAACTTATTTTCATCGTATCTTGTTTGATCTCCCAATAGGAGGCTATCCTTGCCTTTTCATATCACCTTTATTTTGACTAAACTTTATTTTAAAGCCAGACTTTTCCTTCAATTTAAGCTAATCGTTTTTTTTTTTATCATAACTACATGTATGAAATCAATTTTCTATTATTTATTTAAAAGCCAATTATTTTGCTCCCTGTTACTCTTTTTTTTTCAATTTTTAACATACCTTGTGGCTCAATCCCTTTCTTGCAATTGACTAGTCAGATTTGCTCTCTCTCTCTCTCTCTCTCTCTCTCTCTCTCTCTCTCTCTCTCTCTCTCTCTCTCTCTCTCTCTCATCATTTCCGAGAAGTCAATTTCTTCCATTCGTTGCATGCCGCGTTTGCAACCGAAGTCCAGGGTTGCAGTTGCAGAAGAGAACGCACCTGTTTCTTTATCAACCATCCACCAGCTGCAGCTTCATTCAGCCTTATCCAAGGTCAACACAGAGCTTAGCCAAGGAGCCTTGGAATGTTTTAACTTAACGACATAGGATTGGGTGAAGCAATTTTGTATTTTTGCAAATGTTCGTTTGTTAGGAAGTTCCCTACAGTGACCACGGTCTAGGTATACCTAGTCCTAGACCGTAGTAGTGACTGCATTACCACTAGAGAATATTTTTCGCGTTACTGTCTAGGATCAAGATAACATTTTTTTCTGTAAAATTTGCGCACTTGTGCCTCAGATTATGTTATGTATGACTTATTACCTACGCCAATGAAGTTGGAAGGAGGTTATGTTTTCGCCCCTGTATGTGTGTGTGTGAACAGCTTCCTTGCCACAATTTTAATCGTATAGCGATGAAACTTGTCGGTATTAATTTTTATGTAAAAAAGCTGGAAGTTATTAAATTTTCGAAGGTCAAGGTCAAGGTTACAGTCAAGCCAAATGTCCAATTCACGTAATCAGCCATAAGTTTGGACATCATTGTCACAGAGACTTCAAAATTTATTCATATTTGAGTGTATGAAAATCCACGCAAATCAATACATGTTACGGTCTAAGGTCAAGGTCCAGGTCATGAAAAAGGTCAAATTCCGGTCATCAACCATATGGTCAAAATTTTAATCATAAAGTAATGAAACTTGCAGGGATTTTAAACTTATGTAAAGAGCTGGAAATTATTAAATTTTGGAAGGTCAAAGGACAAGGTCACAGACGAGCAAAACGTCCAAAATCAGTTCAAAAGGTAGAGAAATAAGCTGCCCTGGCGGAGGTTTGCACTCTAAGGAGTGCCACTCTAGTTATAGATATTATTAGCTAAGCCACAACCCTACTTGAAAGAGCAGGATATTACAAGCCCAAGGGCTCCAACAGGGAAAATAGCAAGTGCAACTTTTACGCGTTTTCTTAATAACCAAATAACCTTGATGTGCATGTTACAGCATCCAGCAACTAATCACTTGACTGTTGACAAGCAGATCAACACCAATCATCATAGAATTACCTTCGGCGTGAATTATCTGTAAATTTTGCAGAACTTCTAAAGTTCAAACTTGCAGCAAATGTTTTTATAAGTCTTTTTATAGTTTATATGTGAAATATCTGTTTTGATGTTGTTACTGTTTTTAAAATATTTTGTTAATTGCTAATTATTTTTCATATAGTTTCTTTATTTCCTTATTTCATTTTCTTAATGGGCTATTTTTCCTTGTTGGAACCCTAGGCCAAGAGAACTATCCACTGAATCCTTTTGTCTCAAGCGTAGTTTGTATTTCTGGAGTTGAGTAGGATATTGATGCTTTCTTCTCTTTTGAAAGAGAATTAGAGTCTTTGATAGTAGAAATAGAAATCTTTATTCAACCTTAACTCTATCCATAATGCATCAACACATTTTGCTCTCTATCATAGTGCCTCAGTTATAGCCATGAATACCTTCTATCCTTTGATCCTTTTAGAAATAGCTTGCATCTTATGCCAGGCTGACACTTGCACGACTTTTTGCCACGAATTTGTCGTGGCAAGTCGTGACATTTTGTGGCACGAACTGGAAAATGAAAAAAAAAAAAAATTACCTCAGAATCATAGCTCACCTGTCCACATTGACACGAACTGGCACGACGAGTTCATGCATAATTTTGGCATAGTTTGCGCACTTCCCGCATCGTCCCGACGAGTTCACGAACAGTTCGCACATAGTTCACACCGCGTTCACGAAATTTTGTCGTGACCAAACTTTTGAACATTTCAAAATTCTCGCCACGACATGCCACGATGTCACGACAGGTTCACGACGAGTTCACTCCAGTTCACGACGAGTTCAAGACTCGAGTCGTGACAATGCATTCCACAAATTCGTGCAAGTGCCAGGGTACCTTTATACAAAGTTCATGTTGTTTTGGGAATTATTAGAAATAGATAATTTTCGTGTTGCTTTTCAGATGTTTTTGTTCTTTTATTTTTTTTAGTCTTCTGGATTGAAAACTCTGGAACAATAAAAAGTGAATGAAAGACATATTTTGAAACCGATCTGAAAAAGAAGATCAGAAAAGTGTAATTGTCGATAAAAAGAAATTGTTGAGTAGAGTCCTGATAGAAGCTTCTTAAAAAACAAATCTGGTTAATAATAATGATTATAAATTTATCATTATTATTATTATTATTCAAGCTAAGCAGCAATCCTAGGAGGAAGAGCAGGATGCTCTTAGCCCGAGGTTTCCAGCAGAGAAAATAGCCTAGTGAGGTTAACTACTACACAGTAGCTATTCACCAATTGGTATGGGTAGAAGAGACTCTTTAGCTATGACAAGCAGCTCCTGTAGGAGATGGACACTCCAAAATCAAACCATTGTTCCCTAATCTTGGGTGATGCCATAACCTCTGTATCATGGTCTTTCACTATCCTAGGTTAGAGTTCTTGTCCTTAAGGGTACACTCAGACACTATTCTATCAGTTTCCGTACTACGTCTTTTCACTGCATTAGTTTCCATGTTGGAACTCTTGGTCTTAAAGCATCCTGATTTTCCAATTAGGGTTGTAGCTTAGCAAGTAATGATAATAATAATAATAATAATTATAATAATAATAATAATAATAATAATAATAATAATAATAACATAGAATAGTGTGCCTGAATGTACCCTCAAGCAAGAGATGAAACCCATTAGGAAGTTCATTTGGAATTATTTAATGTCACGCTCTGGTCCTCAACCTTCGTTTCTGGTGACCCGGAAATGATGTGAAAAAAAACTTAGAGGAAGGCTGTTGATATAATCCGAGCAATTAAAACACTAATCTGTTATGGTAATAATCCGCAGAGTTAAATTCACTTTCCTGTTTTCAGTGTTGTGGTCTACAAAGTGACCGATATTTTCATTTGAACTTAATCACCCTAATTCATATAATTCCTGGCCCAATTTCCTATTAGAGAACGACCCATATGTAGCGGTTTTTTTTATGCTACTTTGTTATCAATATCGCTCCTGATATTGGTTTTCCAATTGTCATTCAATGGGTTAATCACTGTACTGTAATTATTCAGTGACTACATTCTTCCTGGTAAGGGTACAAGATACTGTTTAGCTATGGTAAGCAGCTCTTCTAGGAGGACACTCAAAAAATCAAGCCATGGTTCTCTAATCTTTGGTAGTGCCATAGCCTCTGTACCATGGTCTTTCATAGTCTTGGGTTAGAGTTCTCTTGCTTGAGGGTACACCAAAGACACTATTATATCTATTTGCCTCACTGAGCTACTTTCCCTGTTGGAGCTATTGACATTATACTGTAGCTTCCCGCTTCTTAAACTAGGGTCGTAGCTTAGCTAGTAATAATAGTTTTAAGATCCATCATACACCGACTTCTTTCCTTGCATTTTCTTCATGCTTTCCTCGAACCAGGCCAAGAGAAGACAGTGTAAATTCCTTTGAAAAATCTGGTATGTACAAACGCGATCTTTAAGGGTAGGCCCTATGCAGAGGACGTATTAACTTAGCCACCTTAAGATATGTATGTTTGGGGTTGTGGTGGCCTACTGGAAATGTCCCTGCCTGGCAATCTACCGGATTGGGGTTAGAGTCCTGCTCAAGATCCATAGTTTCTTGTGGTGTCTGCAACCTCACCATCTTTGTGAAACTAAGGATGTGGAGGGTTGGGGAGGCTTTAGATCTACTTGCTGAGTCATCAGCAACCATTGTCTGTCCCTCCCTGGTCCCAGCTTGGATGGAGAGGGGGGCTTGGCCGCTAATCATATGTATGTATGGTCATTCTCTAGTCTAGGGCATTGCCCTGCAATCTAAGACCTTGTCACTGTCCCTTGCCTCCGTCATTCATGAGCGGCCTTCAAACCTTACACATTTAAATTCTTCGGGATTATGATACATACCATCAAAACATAACGTGACTAAGCCCATCCCACCCCAATTATACGAATCCTTTATACGTATTACACGGATTGAGAAATTAAACTGCGCTGATCATGGAGGGAGATGATCAAACGACTTTGGCGGAAGGGGATATGTATCGTATGTATGCAAATAGTGAAATAAAAGTTAGTCACGTGTGATGTATATATATATATATATATATATATATATATATATATATATATATATATATGGGAGTGCGTGTGTGTGTTTGTGTGTGCTCTTTGGCATGGTAATTTTCTTAGGCAATTTTCATTAAATGTGTAAGCACTAGTGGCATCAATTATTCTAAGGCAATACTTTTATACTTTTCTGTATATCTTGTATTATCTTAGAGGAATATAATTTTGAAGGAAAAGATGAAATTTGGTACTGTGCTCCTCCTTTTATCAAATTTATGTCGACAGCTGTTTCAGCCAAAGACTACTGGCTTTCGTCAGGGGATCTCTACAAAGAATCATTCTCCTTATATAATGGCAGTACATTATTATTATTATTATTATTATTATTATTATTATTATTAAGCTACAACACTAGTTGGAAAAGCATTATACTATAAGCCTAGGGGCTCCCACAGGGAAAATAACCCAGTGAGGAAAGGAAACAAGGAAAAATATATTTTAAGAAATGTAACATTAAAATAAGTATCTCCTATATAAACTATAAAAACTTAAAAAAACTAGAGGAAGAGAAATTAGATAGAATAGTGTGCCCGAGTGTACCCTCAAACAAGAGAACTCTAACCCAAGACAATGGAAGACCAAGGTACAGAGGCTATGGCTCTACCCAAGACTAGAGAACAATGGTTTGAATTTTTGAGTTTCCTTCTCCTAGAAGAGCTGCTTACCATAGGAAACAAAAATTAGATTTATAAAATTATCTGAAAATAACTAATATGGAAATTTGAACATAATGCTATACAAACCTTTTGAAAATACCAATGAAAGCATCTGGATATATAATGAAGTTTCAAAATTCCTGTTGGAGTTCCAAAGGTCTTGTAGTGAAGAAATATCTTGATTCTCGATGAAGTCTCACAACACCAGTTTCTGTGGCTTCAGGGTAGTTTCTGGAGGTATGTTGTGGAATTTCCTTTTGCTGAAGGGCATGGCAGTTTGAGAAAACCTGAACGGTCAGAACAGACTTGCATTCTGATGCAGACTGCTTCAGCAATCACACACACACACACACACACACACACACACACACACACACATATATATATATATATATATATATATATATATATATATATATATATATATATATGTGTGTGTGTGTGTGTATCAACAGCAACAATAAATGTAGCTGTTTCTAGTTCACTGGAAAACAAAGGCCTCAGACATGTTCATGTTTGAAGTTTAGCCAGTTTTCATCACCACGCTGACCACTGCAAATTAGTTATGGGGGACTTTGGTCTATTCGCTAACAGCTAAATAATCTTGTATGGGAAGCCTGGAATAGTACAACTTTGCTGATCCTAGCGATACACAAACCACGATAAGAGAGAGAGAGAGAGAGAGAGAGAGAGAGAGAGAGAGAGAGATTGGATATTACATCATCACTAAGTTCCTCCATGTACGAACCCAGACGTTGAGGCGTCTCCCAGTGCGATTTACGGAAGAATGCATAATTTCACCGGATATATTGTTAAAACTCATGAATAAACGTTGACAGGTGACGTTTTTCAACGGGATGAATAGCAAGCTGGTTAAAAGAGCTGAGGAAGAAAGGGAATTAAAGCAAAATTAATATAGGCCTAGCATAGGGCAGTAGACCCAAATGCCTTGAGCATTGTACACCTTCGTTCCTCGAGAGAGAGAGAGAGAGAGAGAGAGAGAGAGAGAGAGAGCATTCGTATGACTGTGGCTAAAATCAATTCATGTATATGATCAATAGTTATTACCACGGTCTTGAACAAGCATTCACTTAATGAATCAAAACATTTCGAGATGACTTGTTCTCCATTTTTTTGACTAGATTCAATGACATCATGTAAAACAAGTGTCTACGTTTGTTACATATCTTTATATACATTCACAGATATATATTATATATATATATATATATATATATATATATATATATATATATATATAAATGTGTGTGCAGCAATTGTTACATACGGTATTTATTTAAAAGACCACGCTCTCCATATACTGCCAAATTATGCAAAGCTATTGTTTTCCTCTATTACTTTTTCATAATTTAAAACAATTCGTCACATGGGAAACAAGTTAGAATTATAAAAAAAAAAACAAGCCTGGTTTCCTCACTAAACGACCTGGAACTGACATCAACATAGTAAACCAAAGAGAAGTTCGTGATGCCAGCGTACATTTGATATATATTCAAAATATATGCTAAATTAAAAATGGAGTAATTACTCAAAAGTGTTCATAAAAAATACAATTCACAAATAATGACACTTTTGAGTAATTACTCCATTTTTAATTTGGTATATATTTTGAATATATATCAAATGTACGCTGATCACAACAACTGTTTGAAACTTAACAATGTTGACGATGTCAGTTCCAGGTTGTTTAGTGAGGAAACCGGTTTACTTTTTTATAATTCAAGTTCTTTTTTATAATTTAAACTTTTTCCCATGTGGCGAATTGTTTTAAATTATGCAATAGCAATCGAGGAAAACAGTAGCTTTGCATAATTTGGCTGTATATGGAGAGCGTGGTCTTGTAAACAAATACCGCTACATAATAATATTCACTGTTGAACTCACGGCGACTCGCCGCTTCCGGTCATAAGGTGAAAATATACCTAGACTGTCACGGCGCCGTGGGTGAAGTTTATCCATAGAAAAGAGGCGGGACAGTGGCAGACTGGCAGTGTTGTTGGGTTGGGGTCCCTCCTAGGGCCTCTCTACCAACTGGATTATGGTGGTGTGGGGAAGGTGGGGGAGACCCGTTAAGCAAGTGAAATCTTCAGCTGCAACGTGAGGTTCGACGTGGCCCCGAATCCCCATCAGCATGGGAATACACGTGACTGAGGAAGAGCCTCAAGTGGGAGAGAGAGAGAGAGCTCGCGGGTTGCAAGGTATGTTTTCGAGTCGGTAGGCAACTGACTGGTATAACCGTATAACGTGTAATTTAGACAATTGGTAATATTTTCTGAGTTCCTAATAAAGAGACAGTACATTTCGAACATGAAAAATTGATAATAATGTATTAATTCGACGTTAAATTGCTATCGACTCTATCTCTCTTCGTGATAAGCCACGCCCCCTCCGTAGATGCGAGCAGTGCAACGATGCCAGATACCACCGGGTGACAATTTATTGATTATTGGGGGCTTTAGGAATTTTCTTATCCGACCAATTGTTTGTTTGTTGGTTGTTTAATTCCTCATATGTCATGTAAGGATAAAGAGACTAAGTGAAATTATTTGCCTAGTTTATAGAATATACTGAAATATGGTAACAGTAATAGGGTATATCTTAATTTGTCTGGTCTCCTATTTACTTGATAGCTGTTTTCCTATTTTTTATAATTCATAACAATGCCCTTTGACTTCATTTTTAACCTTTCATTAATTGATGTTAAAAATGTGAAAGAGTAAAAGCTAGGTGTATAATAAAGTTATTTATGGTCCCTTACAAAACTCAAAGAATGGTTGTAAGTAGGTCAAGGACATTGACTCCTCATCATGATCTTTGCATTGGCGATACCTCGAACAAAACACATCCGACTTGATCCTTCTTAGAGAAGTTCCTATAAGATGTTCTATTATCAATCTATCCCGGGAAAATCTTTCAATTCATTCTTTTTATCGTGTTTTAAATATTCTCCTGTCCATATTCATGATCCAGATATTAATCTCTGGCACTGTCGTTCAAATCAAAGCCAAGGGACAGAATGAAATATAGAAAAAAAATAGCTTTTATTTTTAATACCAAAAGGAAATCTTTTCATCAGTTCTACTAACGGTTGCTAGCGCTGACTTTGTCTCTTGGCCTCTATGCCTAAAGCTATCGCGGGATTAATAGCTATTGCTTCACTGTTGCAAGTGATTCCCTTATCTCTCTCTCTCTCTCTCTCTCTCTCTCTCTCTCTCTCGGTCTTATACCCACACTCGTTTCTGTTGTCCCACTTCCCTAGTCTCTCTCTCTCTCTCTCTCTCTCTCTCTCTCTCTCTCTCTCTCTCCACACCGCTTCCAACTATTCTATAAAAGGTTTATCTTTAGTTTTGCCTTTGGTATTTTGATAATTCCCATTGTAAATTCGATTGCGCTTAGTTGAAATGTCTTCTGAACCTATACATTCAGTATTCCCTCTGTTCCTTGTCTTTATAATTCTTTGCCAACGACAGTTAGAGAATAGAATGAATTGGTATTGGCGGGAGATTTTGATCGTTCAAAGCAAACCAACCTAGTATGTGTGGCCTTGACTAGTGTAGCTTTGCTGATCATGGCGATACGCGAACCTTTCCACCACGTTAAGGTATCGCCTACTCAGAAAGAGTATACATTATTTATGTATACACATATTTGTGTGTGTGTGTATTCAGGCCTGAGTATGTGAATGCTTACGACTGCATAATGTGTGGGTGAGTGTGTACATGTACATAAAATTGCACAAACAAACAAATAAAGATGAAGATTTTGTTTTTTAGGAAGAAAATACACTAACGTCTTGATCTAGGCCGCGTGATTAGTTTCCGAAACTGCCAAAACTGCATTTTAGAGTTGAGACTTTTTTCCTTTTTCTTTGTTTCGAACGAGTCAGACTTATATTCCTTTCGGTAGATTTACGACTCAGTAATCATATATTTCCAAGTTTCAATACGATTTTCGTGTTAACCATATTAATTAGACTGTAGAATACATACGTCAACAAAACAAAAATAGATTCAATATGCGGACCACATCGTTTCTAAGATAATACTTTCGAGCTTTTAGGTATTGATAAATTGATTATCTGGTGTGATCCCTCAGGCCTGCGTTTGATAGTTGAGTCTCTCTCTCTCTCTCTCTCTCTCTCTCTCTCTCTCTCTCTCTCTCTCTCTCTCTCAAACTGTACTCATAACTTTCATAAATACACAGTTATTATGTTATTCCAATGGGTTGTGTTAATATAAAAGTTCTGCAAAACTCTTACCTTGCAATAAAAGAAAGAAGAGAGGAATATATCTAAACTAATATCAGCAACACAAGTGGAATTTAGCAACCTTTACCTTCTGCTAACCTGCTGGTGTGTCTAAAGAAGTCATTATTATTATTATTATTATTATTATTATTATTATTATTATTATTATTATTATTAATGCTAAACTACAACCCTAGTTGGAAAAGCAGGATGCTATAAGCCCAAGGGCCCCAACAGAACAGGGAAAATAGCCCAGTGAGGGAAGGAAACAAGGAAAAATAGAATATCTTAAGAAGAGTAATAACATTAAAATAGATATTTTCTATATAATCGATAAAAACTTTAACAAACCAAGAGGAAGAGAAACTAGATAGAATAGTAAGCCCAAGTGTATTAAGAACAGTAGGCCTAGTGCATGACACGAAGACAATCTGATGATCAATTCGTAGGCCTATTTCTCTCTTCACGAAAACCCTTCTGCAGAGAGCACTGGAATAATGTATGTAGAGGGCACGTGTATCAGCAGCAGGGAGGAAACTACATTAACAACCTGATTGATATGGAACAAATCACTAGAACGTGTTTTCCTCGCAAGGTAAACGTGAAGGCAATTTGCTTCTCCTGTTACGATGGACCAGATTAGATCAGAAAATTAGACTCATGTTATACACTCAACCTTAGA
>NC_090761.1:50256087-50258587 GCF_036898095.1 Palaemon carinicauda | reverse complement strand
GAGCAGGCCAGGTGGCAAATCAGAAATAAAATCATGTGGAAACCGATATCATACTGCATAATAAAAAAAAATAAAAAAATATTATACTGCAAGAAGACTTTAGTACCATTCTTAAGTTGCGCAAGGCACACTGGCGCACGCCATGCTGAGAAATATATTTTTCCTTGTTGGTAAGCGTGAAAGAAATGCAGCCATTGCGTGTTTGTTCATTTTCCGTTGAAGTACAGCTTGTAATTAAGTTATCTAATGAAGCTTTTGCTTCGTTAGCGTTAGAACTTTGCTAACTGAGAATGCTAGTGCTAACGGACGTTTTGTGGTGTAAACAATGCTCTTGTTTACATTATGCACGCTGGAATTGCAACGTTTGCTTTCTCTGCAAGGGGGTGGAGACAAGCATTGCAGAATAATCCGGTTAAGAGCAAATCTCTCCTTTTCTGGATATACAGATCAAAACGAAGATAAAAAGAAAGCATTTTGTTTTGCCGTCGTGGTTGTTGTCAACCCGACTGTGGCTTCATATTCACCGGTTACCGAGGTGAAGAGTGGGTTTTGTGCTTATATGGTCATGCAAGCGCGGCGCATTCTTGTAGTAAACCGCTGCCGACCGGCTCTACCACGAGAAGACCCGTGTGTTCCCCGGTGACTTTACGCTCTCTGTGTAGGCACGCCCAATTACTCCCAAGGTCTGAACAAGCCCAACGAGGAAGAGAAGGGCTAAGCACAACGTAATCATTCCTAGAGCAATGTTATGGTGTCTTTCGCAGGACGGAAGGGTTTCTCGGATTTTTGCTGTCAGTAAAACTTCAGGAAGTGGGAAGTAGGCCCTGACTCATAATGAATAGTCATTTTTTTTAGCAAGGCAGATTTGCACTGACTCGCAGGAGTGCCATTTAGCTCGAAAAATTTCCTAATACCTGATTGGTCGGAAGTATTTTTGTCCGAATACCATCATTGTTTTCAAATGATTACCAAGTAATGTAAATCAAAACTTATTTACTAACCTAAATTTCTCCCTCAGATATAGGTTTTGTCAGTAAATAATGTTAACAAATAAATATATTATAAAGTATTGTGATGGTAAATTTAAATTTAATAACAACGCCCGCCGAAGTCAACAAGAGGAGTTTGTTTGCGGATGCACGCTGCATAATTTGGTAACTTTTCACATATTTCAACACAGAGATAAATTACACAAAGAATAAGAAAAACATGTTATAAACTTTTAATACCAGAATTTACTAAAAACGTGGAATTGATAAAACTAATTATTGGTGAAATTGGCGGTTAGGTAACAGTAAGACTCACACAGAGTGGGTCCTGGGTAAAACGAGCATTCTATTGTCAAACACAAAAGAGAGAAGGGAAGGGAGATTTTAACTCGGCAGTGAAATTATGGTAATAATGAGTTGCAAATCTCCCTTCCATGCCCTCTTTGGTGTTTGACAGTAGAATGCTCGTTTTACCCAGGACCAACTCTGTTTGAGTATTGCTTTTACCTAACCGCTATTTTCACCAATAATTAGTTTTATCAATTCCACGTTTTTAGTAGATTCTGATATTAAAAGAAAGTTTATAATAACATGTTTTTCTTATTCTTGGTGTAATTTATCTCTGTGTTGAAATATGTGAAAAGTAACAAAATTATGCAACGTGCATTTTCACCAATTAGTTTTCTCAATTCCCCGTTTTTAGTAAATTCTGGCATTCAAAGTAAGTTTATGATAAAAAAAATTTTCTTATTCTTAGTGTAATTTATCTCAATTTGTGTTGAAATATATGAAAAATTACCAAATTATGCAGCGTACATCTGAAAACATGCTCCTGTCGTTGACTTCGGCGGGTGTTGTTATTAAATTTAGATTTACCATTACGATACTTCATATTATATTTATTCGTTAACATTAGCCTACTTATTGACAAATCCTATATCTGAGGGAGAAAATAAGTTTTGATTCACATTACTTGGTAATCATTTGAAAACAATGATGGTATTCGGTCAAAAATACTCCCAACCAATCAGGTATTAGGAAATTTTCCGAGCTAAAAGGGCACCCCTGCGAGTCGGTGCAAATCTGCCTTGCTAAAAAAAAAATTGACTATAGTACTGCTATGTTCCTTACTTCTACATCATTTAATGAAACGTTCTATTTTCGAAGTGGTATTTGGATGCACTATGTTTTCTTCTTTTTCTTCTTTGTCTGCATCTTTTCCCACTTCTATATGGGGTCGATGTTTCTGGTCAGCTTTCTCCACCTACCTCTGTCCCACACATCATCACCTGTTATTCTGATTATACTTACTGACCATAGTTGTTTAATTGTTTTGGCTAATTTTTTTCATGGCCGGATGCCTTACCTGCCGCCAACCCTCCCCATTTACCCGGGCTTGGGACCGGCAACAAGTTGAGGCTGGCGTGCCCCCCTCAGTGGCTGGGTTGGATGCACTGTTTTATTTATCAAAAATCTTTCTTGTGGTTTGATTAAAAACGGAATGATACGCG
>NC_090761.1:50226087-50246087 GCF_036898095.1 Palaemon carinicauda | reverse complement strand
CGAATTCATATCCATGTACAGTTTATGGGTCTTGCGCCATATCAAAGGAATAGCTCATGCGTGCAGTATTTTGTATTGATGTCACAGAGTCTTAATGAATTATTAAAAAAAAAAAAACATTTAATCTACAAAAGAAAGAATTCTCTCTGATTCACTCAAGGGGTTAACTAGAGTATTGTCAAAAGACAATGGGGTTATGGGGTCTTTTGACTGGCCAGAGAGTACTACATTGAATTCTTCTCTCTGGTTACGGTTCATTTTCCGTTTGCTTACATACACCGAATAGTCTGGTCTATTCTTTACATATTCTCCTCTGTCCTCATACACCTGACAACACTGAGATTACACCAAACAATTCTTTTTTGCTCAAGGGGTTAACTACTGCACTGTAATTGTCCAGTGACTTCCTTGCACTTAGTACGGGTAGAAGAGACTCTTTAACTATGGTAAACATCTCTTCTAGGTGTAGGACACCCCAAAATAATTCCCTTTTCTGGTTTCGATAAGAAAAAATCAATTCCTCCAGGACCGAAGAGGATCCGGGTTTAGGAAACAAGGTCTGCTTTGCGGCGCCTCTGCTGAGCTTCGGACTCCTGCCACGGTCGTCATGGTTCTTTCGTCCCTTCCCATCCATCCTTTCATCATCCTTATATAACCATACTACTTTCACATATATAACCTTACCACCTTCGCATCCTTATCCCACTTACTGGCTGCCAACGCAAGAGCCCGCGCTTTTTTATATTCAGGGTAATTTAATAGCATGCCTACCATATCATACCTCAAAAATCAAACGATTGTCCTCTGGCCTTCAGTAATGCCATTACGTCTGTACTATGGTCCTCCAGTGTCTTGAGTATTCTTGCTTGAGGGTATATCCAGGCACACTATTATATCTGTTTCCTTATTTCCTTTCCTCTCTAGGCTATTTTCCCTGTTGATTGATTGATTGATTGATTTGAAGTTCTCTGGCTTCCTGACTTTTCCTGTTGGAGTCCTTGGTGTTAGAGCATCCTGCTTCTTCAACTATGATTGTAGCTTAGCTAGTAATAATAATGATGAATAATACTATTATAAATCTACTTGCCTAAGAGTCTTCTACCAATTATTAAGACCTGTACATTGTGGAATGATCAGACGTGTAAATTTGTGTCTGGGGCCTTGGCCAGTTTTCATCACCACGCTGGCCACTCAGGATTGGTGATGATGGAAGATTTTCGTCGGTTTGCTCACAGCAAGTCAATCTACCATGGGTGGCCCAGACTAGTACTTAGGACAGATAGTGTTTCCCCAGGACACGAGACCGAAATGAAAAGAATGATAAGAATGGGATGGAGAGCATTTGATAAACAAAATGAGATTATGAAATGTAAAATGCCACTTTCTGTAAAATGAAAATTTTTTAATCGGATGGTCCGACTAGTATTAACTTAAGATGCATCAGAAACTTAGAGCCTTACTAAAGCCTTATAATATAAGCTAGTTGCCACTCAAAGTGCTATGGAAAGAAAAATGATGACAATAACACTAAGAAACAGAAAAAGAGCAACATGGATACGACAGCAAACTAAAGTAGAGGATATTCCAACAACATGTAAGAAAAAAGAAATGGACATGGACGGGACATATGATGAGAATGGCAGACAATACATGGACACTAAGATTAACTGAAAGGGTCCCTAGACATTGTGAAAGAAACAGGGGAAGGAAGAGAAGACAATGGATTGACGAACTAAGAATGTTTGTGGATGTGGACTGGCACAGAAAGACCATTAACAGGCACAAGTGGATGGTCATGTCTGAGACCTTTGTTCTACAGTGGACCAGTAATATATATATATATATATATATATATATATATATATATATATATATATATATATGTGTGTGTGTGTGTGTGCGTGTGTGTGTGTTATATGTACTATGTAACCACAAACAGCTCGATCTACGTAACAACAAAAATCTACTCTTAGCAAACTCCACATTTAGAACTGCCATCGTCCAACCCGTGCCATGATCTCTCGCCACTGTCCTTCATTTAACCACCCGGAATTAAACTATGAACCTCACCGCTCGTTTCAATTTACGTCATATCATATCACGGACTCACAAGCATTCAGTTACCTAAACACTATCAGCACTGACTGCGTGTTATGTTATGTATGGGTTGCGCAATCAAGTTCAACCGAGTGCACGCGCACCGAGATGAATTGTCCGGTGTTAGAAGAGGTTTAATTTTTAATCCTTAATGCTGCTTAAAGCAGACGATCCGAAGGATTTGGGTAAAAATATCTTGGGTGGTGTAAATATAGTCTCTCTCTCTCTCTCTCTCTCTCTCTCTCTCTCTCTCATAATAGAGGTTAAAGTTTACTCATTTCATTAAGTAACGAGAGCAATCTTGAAAATATCTTCCGTTGATCATAGATGTGTAAATATACTCTCTCTCTCTCTCTCTCTCTCTCTCTCTCTCTCTCTCTTTCTCATAATAGAGGTTAAAGTTTACTCATTTCATTAAGTAACGAGAGCAATCTTAAAAAATCTTCCGTTGATCATAGATGTGTAAATACTCTCTCTCTCTCTCTCTCTCTCTCTCTCTCCTCTCTCTCTCTCTCTCTCTCTCTCTCTCTATCCTTATGAATAAAGATTCAAAATGACTCATATCATCAAGTAATTCTTAAAAATCCGTCAATCAGAGATTAATTAATAATTTTTCATCAATATCAGAATGATTAATTTCATTGAATGATATCCGGTGATAGTATTACATAATAAGACATACAATAATGGTTTACTTTTTCATTCATAATTATCTCAACTAAGAGAGTATCTCATTCTATAATAATAATAACTTTAATGATAATGATACTAATCTATATATTGATACGATAGCGTGTGTGTTATTTTTTGTGTCACGCTTTAAAGAAAACGGAAATAATTTCATGGTATACTCTTACAAATTCACATTAGACTTTGATTACTTAACCAAAGCACGTCTCATATAGTTTTCCAAATTTTGTCTTTAAGCACCTGACTCCTGTTTTTAAATATTAGACAAAAAATTGAGTTCTATCAATTTCCATGACCTAGATTATGAAAATAATCTCTGGACATTTCATTCAAACATATATAGGTTGGGAACAAGGTAATTAGTATTGAAAATATCATTTCATGTAATTTACACGGGTTCCGCTAGTGATAATAATAATAATAATATTGATATATTACTACGCAGTATTCCACAAGTTGTATTCCAGCTGTGACTAGATTGTGGAATGATCTTCCCAATCGGACAGTTGAATCGGTGGAACTTCAGAAGTTCAAACTTGCAACAAATGCTTTATGTTGAACAGGTTGACACAATTCTGTCTTCTTTGTTTATATACGAGAGATTTAGTTTAGAGTTGTTGTACATTTCTTTTTAGTATAGTTTATTTATTTTCTTTTTTCCTTTCCTCACTGGGCCGTTTTCCCTGTTGGAGTCATTGGGCTTGTAGCTTCCTGCTTTTCCAACTAGGTTTGATGATTAGCTACTATTACTACTACTACTACTACTACTACTACTAATAATAATAATGATATGATATAAGCAACCTTGCGTTATATTCTAGGTTTAAAGTTGGAAAATGAATGGCATGTCCTAGAGACTGACTCGATATATATATATATATATATATATATATATATATAATATATATATATATATATATATATATATATATATATATATATTGTATATATATATATATATATATATTGTATATATATGTATATTTGTATATGTGTGTATGTGTGATCAGCGCCCGAACCCACTCTCCACCCAAGATAGGACCAGGGAGGACCAAGCAATGGCTGCTGGTGACTCAACAAATAGACTTACATGCTCCCCTTAACCCCTATCCTTATCTCGTATGGATAGCGAGGTTGCAGAGACTACGAGAATATATGGAGCTTAAGGTTATCTCGAACCCCAGTCAAACACATTGCGAGGCAGGAACGTTTCCAATAGGCTACTTCAGCGCTGAAAGTGAAAAGATAGATGAATGAAGTCTCGATTTACGTCGAGACCAAAGGTTCACACCAGGCATCGTATTCGCCTTCAATTCATTCTTTTCATTCATGACCTGTTTCATAAGCAGGAAGTTAATTAGTGAATATAAATAAGCAATAATGAATAGCAAGTTAATAATGTATAATTATTCCATTATTAAGTTTTCTCAAAGCGATGAAAGAATCAAAATCTGTTTTGAATTATGATAATGAAATTCGACTTTTCACTGATAAAAACATAATGGGTTCAACCAATAGGGTGTTTTTTGTTGTGTGGTAGCTAATATGAATCATATATTGGTTCATTGTTGTATATAGTCTCCTATTGATAAGGCTTGTGTCGCTAAAATATAGCTTAGAATTATATATATATATATATATATATATATATATATATATATATATATATAGGTAGACATATAGATATGTATATTAATAAGAATCTTGTCATCCAATCAGTCGATAAGCTACTCTCAATATCCTAGGTCTAAAACGGGGTTTAATCGGTCGAACGGTTCGTCGAACCCGATTGTCCAACGGTTCGAAGAGGTGGAGTCAGCCAAAAATGCATATAAGGTTTGAGGACAATGAAGCCCCGCCCACAAGAGTGAGGCGAGAACAGACTTTCTCCGAACCGTTCGACGAACGTGTTCGACAACAAAATACCCCACTTCAAACATCACTTCAAACCGCGTTTGACGAGCCGTTCGACAGTGCAAACCCGTCTTAAGCCTTCCTTCGGTCTAGCCAGAGCAGGTGCAATGAAGGAAGAGCCACATGAATCAGCCTTTACAATTCCTCATCCGATTGTTGCATAGAGACAGGTGTGGTATGGCGTCGTTTTTCTTCGACAACAGTGGTCTCGAGAAGAAGAGTGGAGTAGGAGGGGAGAGAAAGGAGTGGGAGAGGAGAGAAAGGAGTGGGAGGGGAAGTGAAGGAAGGTAGGAAACAGGTAGGGGAGTGTGAGGAATGACCTCAAAGACACCTCTGTCTATGAGTGGTTGTTTGTGGTTTGATAGTTTGAAAGAAGTTTCGTAACGAATAGAGTTGTAGAAAAATTCATTTTTGTCTTTATATATATATATATATATATATATATATATATATATATATATATATATATATATATATATATACCTCTGTGTATCGCCATGATTAGCAAATCTGTACTAGTTAGGGGCACCCAGACTAGGTTGGTTTGTTTTGAGCGATCAAACAAAAGTCGCCCATCATCACCAATCTACTATGACCAGTTTGGTGATGAAAACGGTCCAAAACCAAAGGTATGAATAAGATTATGTCTGAGGCCTTTGATGTTGTTGTGTTTATATATATATATATATATATATATATATATTATATATATATATATATATATATAATGCCTTTTGAGAATTTTCGTCTGGACTTATTTCTTCAAGAGCAACATTTCGTCTATCTCTTTTTATCAACAGAGTAATTCTGTCAATTTATATGCTATTAAGACTCTTGCAACGCTAATTTGTCTCATTTGTTCATCTCTAGCGGATAATTACTTTCTAGTAGTTTCATAAATGTTTTCCCGACCTTCAGTGGTAAGCAAAGAAGAATACAGTATTCTTATATCATTATCCACATGAACAGGAATCATACTAGACGAAGTCGTTGGGTTGAGAGAGAGAGAGAGAGAGAGAGAGAGAGAGAGAGAGAGAGAGAGAGAGAGAGAGATGCCCAGTTGACTGTGTGGTGACTTCTCTGACATTGAAAACAATACCACTCCATATTGTTCTTTTTTGCTGCTACATAACTAAAGAAAATCTGGGTTTTTTTTTCAGCGGATTTTATGTAAACAAGTGTGATTGGTAGAAAAGAAGAATAGCAATAAATGTATTGTTTCCTTGTGTATCTTGATCGTTACAATAAACTACGGGGACATATAGTTTGTAGGACTCTTTTTGTATTTGGAACGTAGAAAGGTTTGATCTTATAGGCCTAGTGATGTAAAGGGTTTTTCCAATTGGGTTTTTAGCCAGTATTTTGTTTCTTCTATTCCGTTTTATCGTCGATGTTATTAAGAGAGAGAGAGAGAGAGAGAGAGAGAGAGAGAGAGAGAGAGAGAGAGAGAGAGAGAGAGAGAGAGAGAGAGAGATAATATCTCTTCGAATTCATCCTTTATCTGCTGAATCTCAGATGAACACCACTGCAGAAAAGAAAAGAAAACTTATACAACATTAGACACTTCATAAACAGCTTTCCTCTCTGCGTCTATCACTTAAGCCACATATCCCTGTTGTTTCTTTCAAAGGTCATCTGTGGTGGCTTCAGTCGGCGTTTCATATTATGTTCTATAAAAAGTACATCTTTATATATAAAGTTATTTTAATTCCAGAATTGTTTTAAAAAGCTATATAAAAACGTGGACGTTATAAAACTTATTTTAAATTCAGGCTTGTGGAAATTGACGTCAGCTGAAATAATTTTATAAAGTTCTTTAGTATTTTCTGTATTGTGTCAAAGTCCAAATACTTTTTAAAAGCGTTATGAATCCTTCAATAGTTTTACCTCGTGCGGCGATGACGTCAAATCGTTTCAAGTTAATCAATGGAGTAATTTAAACTTGAAAATTATAGCGAACAAAACTTAGGCAGTTGAAGCACTGGCAGAATGTTCTAGAAAGTTAGTTCACTACCCGAAGAGAGAGAGAGAGAGAGAGAGAGAGAGAGAGAGAGAGAGAGAGAGAGAGAGAGAGAGAGAGAGCTCATGGAATTCGAGATAACACCGTTCTTTCTCTTGTCTTGTCATGCTAGTCTAGTTTTAAAAATATATCATGCTGACCCTGGCCTTTTGGAAAAAAAAAAGTCCTGTATTGTAGTGCGATTACTGTAGTACTTGGAACTCCATGAATCACAAAGAAATAGTTCTTTTCATTGGAACAGGAAAATCTAGTTCGATAAAGTTATCCGGAAGTATGGAGGGCATTTAACAGCTAAGTGTCGGAGGGAAGACTTAGATTAGACCAATTGCTACATTAAACAGTTGGGTAGATCTGTAGATCAATGAAATATAAATGTCTGGGTAGATAAGTGCGATATAATGGTTGGCCTAAGTTTGGTAGACTTCGCAAGTTTGTAGAACAACGCAAAATAAGTTTATATATATATATATATATATATATATATATATATATATATATATATATATATATATAATGTGTGTGTGTGTTCTCGGATCAATGCAATGCAAATGGCTGAGGAGACACGAGGCTAAACCAATGGAGGACCTTGCACACCACAATCTACAGTATAGGATAACCGACAAAATCACGGTAGATTATTATTATTACTAGATAAGATACAACCTTAATTGGAAAACCAGGATGCTACAAAGCCAAGAGCTCCAACGGGGAAAATAGCCCAGTGAGTAGAGGAAATAAGACAGGGCCTAAGTGTTCCTTCAAGCAAGAGAACTCTACTCAAGACAGTGGAAGACCATGGTACAGAGACTATGGAACTACCCAAGACTACAGTAGATAATACAATTATATAATTTTGTGTCTTAAAATAATTTCTTACCCTAGGTAAAGAGTTCCCCTTTTTGTGCTAGCTTATTTTTTTTTTTTACTTTTTGCCAAGTTATAGGCCCAAACGTGCTCAATGTGAACAGTGGGTGTCAGACCTAGACTCATTGATCTCAATCCTTTTCTTTCCCTTAGGAGGGAGTATTTCGAGACATCTCAGCATGCATTGTGTTACGTCTGACCCTGTGCGCCCACACATGCTTGTCTTATCGTCATCTCTGTTCAACAGGTTTTATACGAAACCCTGGAGTCACCGTATTTCTATACGTCAAGTGAGGTTTCCGTTTATTTGTTACTAAAGTCTTGGTTCTTCTTTTGAACTTAACATTAGAGTGATTCATTCTTTCATTTTCTGAATCACGTTTTGATGGCTGTCTATTGTGGAACTTAATGGTTGATTTATGCAGTGTCATTAGAAATCAAAAATTAATTGTGCCACTAAGGTCCCTAGCAATAGTTCGATCATTGGAAGATCATATTTCAAAGGCCATAGCAGCACAAGCGTTGGGACGCATCATACCAGACATATCAAGCAATATAATTATTATTATTATTATTATTATTATTATTATTATTACTAGTTATGCTACAACCATAGTTTGGAAAAGCAAGATGCTATAAACCCAAGGGCTCCAACGGAAAAAAAATAGTTGAGGAAAGGAAAAGATAAGAGTATTTAAAGGTAAATATTATACGATAATCGTTAAACACTTTATTTCTAACAATATATATAAACTCTTATATAAATTCTTATGTAAATCATAATGAGATATTCTAATCATATTAAATAACATTAGAGCAATGCCAAAGAAAACTATGTTGTCATTATTTGTTGCAATGCAAAAGAATTCTTAACGTAAACTTTTATTATGGAAAGAAAATTTCCTCTTTCACACAAGCAGGTGAATTTGTAGAATGTGAAACCTGGCCACTGCTGGTTGGATTTTCATTTGCAAGGGGATCTCGAGATGATGAAGAAGCCACATTCACTGAACAGTTGTATAACACATTCATGATTTCCTTTTCTGCATGAACTTGCTGCACTTCGCTAAGTTTTCTCAACCTCGTTGCTACAAATTTACCGAAAATATCGCATTCGTCTTCACATTTCTCTAGTTTTTTCACTGTTCTTTCAACGAGATTTTGCTTAGGAGATTCTAAAGGACGTTTTTTCTTCTTGCGAGATATCTGAACGAGTGTTTTAAAAGAAGTATCGGCTGTCTCAGACGCCATTGCCTCAGAAGATTCGGCTGGCCCAGAGATCTCAAACCAGGCGGAACTAGGCCTACATGGTTCAGGGGTGGATTCCCGGGCTGCTTCTGGAGAGATTTCTCCATCCTGAAATAAATGACGGAACTTAAACATGAACTGTTCATTATTGATATTTATGGTAGGTTTGAAAAAAAAATAATAAGCATAAACTAATTTATATATGAATGAATACCAATGTAAGTTTCGTCTCTCTCTCTCTCTCTCTCATATGTGCATCTAACAATCACCAAAGGCCTATATTTCATTATCGATCTCATTTAATGATTGTTAAAGTTCCATGTTTCAGGTCTCCGTTACTTTCTCCACAACACTGTGATCGTGGCCACACAACTAGAAAAAGCGAAGTAGGTGCAAAGCACTGCAATCTGCAGAAAACTCATACAGCTCGCATACTTTTACTTTTAACTCCAATGACCTTCCTAATATACCGGGGTACATCTTTAGTTGGTGATTCTAAATTTCCTATTTCTATGTCATTATTTCTAAATTTTCTTAACTCATCACAGCAAAACATATGTTCCAAAGTACCCTCTACCTCCCTACACAACTCACAAAACATATCATTATCATTCCTGTTTTTTATGAATTTCTTTTAATTCTATCATATTCAACATTGCTTTCTGTTAAGCATGTGAAGGGGTTACCCGAGAGAATGTAAAATTATCCCTTTAGTAGAGGGAGAAGGTTAGCAAAGAATGTAAACGTAAGCTCAGCCAAACAGATGACACTCACAGGTGTTCAATTATATGAGAAAAAAACAATACATGTGGAACATAACCTTCAATTTAGCATCGTCTATGCTACCCCTACAGAGATATCCAGAGAACAGGACAATAATTCATGTTCAATGACATATATGATAAATTTTGCACATTTAGACGTGTTTTTCATATTCAAATAAGCCACCTATTTTTGATACGTTAATGTCTGGATTCTCTTCGTGGCCAAGTGGTATGTCACTGTATATACAAGTTTACTATACCCAGGTTCGACTCCCGGCCAGTCAGAAGCTATTGTCGTTGTGTGATTTCGCCTGGGGCTCTGATCCTGAGGTCATTAAGAGAATCCAGACATTAATGTATCAAAATTATATGACTTATTTGAATATATATATATATATATATATATATATATATATATATATATATATATATATATATATATATATATTTGTACACATGCATTGTATATAGTGTAATCACTCCTATGGCATATTTGAGCTCCCCAGGAAGCCTCAGAGACTTGTGATAAACACTTGCTGGAGCACCTGTTTCACTTCTTTAAGTTTCCATTTGTCTTACTTACTCAGGGAGCAACCAAGATAGTTCATACGCACTTGTCCTCCTGCTATCACCATCACACAAGACAAGCAAAATACACATTTTCAATATAATGTAACCCAATATTACCCTTCATTGGATAACTTTTTTAATGTTTAATTATTTCAGATCTGATGGACACTTGTTACAGACAGCTTTGCCTCTTGTCTCCGTCTTTCACATAGAAAAAAAATTAAAACGAATAATTATGCTCAATGCATGCACAGAACCTAGCCTCACATGTCTCACGTGGTTTGTCTGTTCATAAGAAAGGACAAGCTCTCAAATAAAAACCCAGAAATTGTATATATGTCCACAACTCCATCACTTGATTTACTATCCTGTATCTTCTTTAGCTCCCTGCAAAACTTGTCAGCCCAAAGATTGCCAAGCAATTGTCAATCACATTGAGGCACTTCGCCACTGGCAAGTGGACTATGGGATAGGCTGATAACAGTACAATTTTATTAGCTTGCCCAGCATCAGGTGTTTTTTAAAGTTTTGGGGTAAGCTAAGAACATGGTAGTCTAAAAGGGGTAGTTTGCAGAAGCCCCCTTCAGGTAAGGATACGGTTCCTAGATTAGGTTAGGTTGCTGTGTCTATTTCCTTTGCAAAATGAGGGTTTTCAGTCTGTCCCAGCAAACTACAAAGGCTCCACAGTTTTAGCTATAAGGGATTATTATAGTTTCGGTCAAATACGTATAGCATTTTTCCTTTTTATATTTTCTAATGATTTAGACAAAAAATTTACTCGAGTTTTCCACAAATTAGGGGTTACGGAAATATTTGCCAATGATTAATGTTCCTTACATTTATCCCAAGGATGTGTTTGCCCTGCCATGTTATTTTTTACCCCAATGTTATTTTTATATATTCATTTACTCGAAAATAAATGTAAATTTCAGTGAATTAGCGCTTAAACCATGTTTTTCATGAAGCAAATATTAGAAAGGTAAATGTCAGAAAGAAAACATAAATACCTCTGGGTCAGAGATATCAAACGATGTCCTTGTGGGAGGGCAACTGTAGACTGGGAGCATGAATGAGCAGCTCCTGAAATACTCCCACCTAGTCTCGACGGTACCAGCTGAACCATTGAGTGCACTTTGAATTTTGCGTAATTCTCGCTGAAATGTTGATTTCAACGTTCCAAATTTCTTTTGAACATCATCTGAATAGAAAATTTAATGCCATCTTTGAATAAATGCACTTAACATTTTCATATGTTACACAAGTTATTATCAGTTGGTATATTATGTTGTATAAGCTAGTATAAGTAAATCATTATAGGAAAGGGGGCACAACAATTATTTGGATATAAATGTTTTTGGTCATGCAAAATCAATTAGGTAATTTTTACACTATGATCCATAAAAAAAAAATGTATCCCTGGATTTTGATGTCTAGTGAATGACTTTACTATAAATTTTTCAAGCAAATTAGCATTTTGACCCTTCTAATCACTCAACAAAGCTGTACGCCACCAGTGGGGATGGTGTTTAGCGTGGGGAGACAAAGTTGAAAAAAAAAAAAAAAAAAAACAGAGAAATTGTCAAAACAATTTTTTGGAAATAGGTTAAATACCTACATATTGAAAAACACAAGCTCAGAACTACTACAAAGAAATGATAAAAAAAAGCCTACACATTGAAAAATTCTGGCCAAGAATTTATATATGAAAAATGGTATTAAAATCCATGTATCTATACTTTTTGGGAACTATATAACATAACCTATGATTTCCGACTACTTTCAATGTATATTAACAAAAAATATAAGTGAAAAACACAAGAAAAGCATGCAATAAATATCAAGAATGTGTCTGGTGCAATAGTAAATATTTACCAAAAATACGTGTTTTTATATTTTCACTAGCTCACAATGACTAGAATTACTATATTCATGCTAACAGTAATCGTAATACAGTGAGACAACCCTTATACAACCTCCCAAGCGGGGGGGGGGGGGGGGGGGGGGAGGGGAGGATTGTACTATGCCAAAACATTGCCTACAGTTAGGATATTTTTCATTATATATTCTCTTCAATCTGGCTACACCTAGCCTATGTAGTAAACTGTAACCTTGACTATAATAGTCAATCAATTATAAGCCTATATAAATTATCACTCTATTAGTTATAGGTTATTTGCACAAAATAGTAATATGCAGGCTACACTTGCTTATAATACGAATGCATGCATCAATATGGGTTAAATTAACATTTAAAGACTTAGATGTTTACCTGCAGTTAAGCCAGCATCGTTGATGTCGGAAAATTCGTACTTCAGGGATGCTGTGACTTTCTCCCACTTTTTCTTTTTGAGGTTAGTTTTCGTGAACATTTCATCAGTATGATCCCACAACACTGGGATCTCTTTAACTCTTTCCAATAGGCCGTGTATTTCCAAAGATTTCCACACATAGCGAGGTTTCTGGGGCGTTTTCGCATCGCTCGTCGTATCATCATCAGCCATCTTGTTTGTTTACATCCGAGAATCGAAATCGTGAGATTCGTGCTCGTCGCTAGCGGTTTGTATCAGGGTTGCCAGGTATTGCAAATGAGAAAAGGTAAACTTCTAATCAACAGAAGCTTTAAAATTGCCAACTCAGTAGTAGAAAAAGGCCAAATATATAGTATTTAAGGCTCGTCTTTTTTCATATTACTAAAGGCCAACCAATTATAAAAAGGCCAAATTTGAGTTTCGTTTGGCCTGAAAAAAGGCCAAACTGGCAACCCTGGTTTGTGCTGGCTGCTTCCCGTGCAGTCGACTCGGGAAGTCAATATCTCGAGCAGCCAGCTCTCGGGTTTCCGTTTTCGGCAGCAACGGTTCGCTGACCGCGAACCGTGTGGACGCGCTTCTATGCCAGCCTGCCAGGGTAAGGTAGCCTGTAAGTCAGGCTATTATTATTATTATTATTATTATTATTACTTGCTAAGCTACAACCTAGATGGAATAGCAAGATGCTATAAGGCCAGGGGCCCCAACATGGAAAATAGCAGATAAAGATATATGTTATATCAAGCCATTAGATTAATATATGTATTAGTAAATAGAGTTTGTTTGTTGGTCAATTCCACGCTATGATAAACAACCGTCAATATTAACTGGTTACGTAATGTGTATCACTTAGTGGTTTAGTAATGTGTTTGGATCATCGGATGTTCCAACCCATGTCTGCATCGTAGCTCTGCCAGACACGAGATGCCTACTAGTATTAACAAGTTCTTTGGGTGTAAATTTCTAAATTTTTCTCATTGGGAAGAAAGAGAGCGTCCGCATTTCAGTTCATATATTGATATGACAAGATTCTGTGAAGGTATTATGGAAAAAAATTAGTTAAAACGTACACACGTACAAATACACATACGTAGGGACGGAGCAATGCCAGATTATAAATATTAGAATTTTAACAATAATTGTGGACTGGTTAGCATTTACAGGTGATAATTTTAACTGGAAATAGCAAAGGGAAACTGAGGAGAAATTCTAATTTCTTTCTATTTTTTTTTACCAAGATGAGTCAGCAGAATTAATTTGACTAATAACAAGATCAAGGTTAATGTGAACCAAGATGGCGGATGATCAGTGATTACCAACAGATGTAAAAGATAATACACGATTCTAATGGATTGAAGGGGAAATGTTAATGATGCTGGTATGAATAAGTCAATAGTGGATCATGTTTGCATATCTGCAGTTCTGTAAAGGTGCTCATTTTGTGAAATTTCCTTTTACTCATAAGAATAACGTGCAGTGGCTTTCTGTTGTCTTGTCATTACTGTAGAACCATAAATTACTGATAACATTTAAAAAAAATTTTTGATGGAATTATTGGTTTATAGTGAAACGGGGTCTGACACCAGCGTGTTATTATTATTATTATTATTATTATTATTTGCTAAGCTACAACTCTAGTTGGAAAAGCAGGATGCTATATACCCAAGGGCTCCAGCAGGGAAAATAGCCCAGTGAGGAAAGGAAACAAAGAAAATTAAGATATTCTAAAAACAGTAACAACATTGAAATAAATATCTCCTATATAAACTATAAAAACTTTAACAAAACAAGAGAAGAGAAATGAGATAGAATACTGTGCCCGAGTGGACCCTCAAGCAAGAGAACTAACCTAAGACAGTGAAAGACCATGGTACAGAGGCTATGGCACTATTCAAGATTAAAAAACAATGGTTTGATTTTTAGGTGTCCTCGTAGAAGAGCTGCTTACCATAGCCACTGAACAATGACAGTTTAGTAACCCCTTGGGTGAAGAAGAATTGTTTGGTAATCTCAGTGTTATCAGGTGTATGAGGACAGAGGAGACTATGTAAAGAATAGGCCTGACTGACTATTCGGCGTATGTGTAGGCAAAGGGAAAATGAACCGTAGCCGGTGAAAGGGGTCCAGTGTATTACTGTCTGGCCAGTCAAAGAACCCAATAACTATAGTGGTAGTATCTCAATGGGTGGCTGGTACCCTGGCCGACCTATTACCCTAGCAGGGCAATGCCTTAGAGACTGATTGCATATAGGCCTACATATGGTCAACGCCAAAATCCCTCTCCTACTAAGCTAGGACTAGGGAATGACTGCTCATGATTCAGGAGGTGGACTCTACTTAGCTCACAAAGGATGGTAAGATTACAGACACTACAAGAAACTATGGAGCTTGAGCGGGTCTTTTACCGCTGTCCAACAGATCACAAGGCAGGAATGTTTCTGATTGGCTACAACAAATGTTTCACGATGGTTACATAATCTTTAACTATTGCTGTGACCAAGTTGCGGAATAATCTTCCTAATCGGGTAGTTGAATCAGATGAACTTCAAAAGTTCAAACTTGCAGGAAAGGTTTTTAAGTTGAACAGGCTGACATGAGTCTTTTTATAGTTTATGTATGACATATTTGTTTTCATGTTGCTGGTTTTAAAATGATTTATTGTTATTTTTTCTCATCGTTTATTTATTTATTTCATTTCCTCAGTGGGGTATTTTTTTCCTTGTTGGAGCCCTTGAACTTATAGCATCTTGCTTTTCCAACTAGGGTAGTAGCTTAACTAATAATAATAATAATAATAATAATAATAATAATAATAATAATAATAATAATTGAAAAACAGACACGAATGGAAGTACACGTCTGAGGCCTTTCTCCCGCAGTGAACTAGTTACGGATGTATATATATATATATATATATATATATATATATATATATATATATATATATATATATATATATATATATACAATTATGTGTGTGGATTTGTATGTTTAAAATCGCAAATTTTAGTCTACAAAAATAGAAATGACTGGCTAATTTCTCAATTATAATTCAACTGTTAAATAGTGAAAAAATAAGCTCAGGCAAGTTAGAACTAGATTTTAAAACCCCATCCATATTCAACATCGATTCCTTGACTAGATAAAATGAAATATTAGAAAACATTACACCTAGTGACACATGATCACACCGTGTATACACCAATATCAATGTGTCAGAGAGAGAGAGAGAGAGAGAGAGAGAGAGAGAGAGAGAGAGAGAGAGAGAAATTATTTGCTTAGCATCATCATAACATACACCTGTTGTCACAGGTCCAAGCTCCAGTTAGCTGCTAGCTACGTTGTATTTAGCCTGCCATCAACATTCGACTTTATTCTATATGTCATCTTAGTTCTTCAAGCCTGAGCTATAGGCCCACTAATACGAGTCATTCCTTCTGAAATATAAAGTTGCAACGTAGTTGAATTTGATATAAACAGTGATCCATTAAAGCTTAGAGGGCCAAAGCGAAATGTAAGCAAAGATTTGATTGGCTGGCGGTCACGTTGAGCGCGTCGAGACTGCTCTTGCCGTTTCGTACCTCTGAAATATATTTTGTTTTGAGTGTTTATAAATCAGTTTGATATAAATTATATTATTTAAAGGATGTTTTATAAAATTTCTAACACATTAATTCACGTAAATACGAAGTATTTTACTCCTGTTGAAAAATATATTGGAGAAACCACGATTTCCCTGGCAGTTGGTGGCAACTCGAGCTGGCTAAGTCACGTTGAGTGAGGCCTGGTCGGCACTATGGCCGCCAGTCTAGATCAACATTTGGATTGTAGTTGACGGTTGTGGCAGTTAGCGATCCAAGTTTCCATACAGTTTCCTCGAACATGAGTGTAGTGATTCACATTTACTTTAGTGCTCCTTGATTTGCGTCTTATTACAATTATGACCGGTGAAAAGAATGTTGTGCATTGGTTCAGAAAAGGCCTTCGACTGCACGATAACCCTGCTCTCCTGGCAGGCCTGAAAAATGCCACTACTTTCAGATGTATTTTTATTGTAGACCCTTGGTTCGCAGGGTCGTCCAACGTCGGCATCAACAAATGGAGGTATGTCCATTGCAAGTAGCATGTTGCAGGTAGAGTGCGTACTGATATTTCATACGGAAATGAAAGTTTTAACCTAAACATACTTCAACATGGCGGACGAGGTCTTATGTAATAAGTCTCTTTCTCTCCCCTGTTCTCAGAACCCTAAGGGGTCGGGAGAGGGTTTGTCCCCACAGTGGGGTTAGTCAAGGTCGTGGAATTTTAATTGATTATTCATTTTACATAGCATTGAATAATTTTCCAAGCTAGGAGTTGATCTACGTGAATCTGGGCCAAAGGTTTCAAACTATCATAGATCATGCAAATAGAATAAATGTATCTTATATTGGTGTTTATTTGCTTATGATCGTATTAATAAAGGTACTATCCTGTAGTTAATGAATTATGATATTCTATGTAGGGACTGGGTAGAGTATTATCTTAGTCGAAATATTCAAGAATAGTCTGTTAATTGTGAAGAAATGCATATATTTTTTTAGAACTCAATACATATAACAAGTGTAAACTTTTTATTAACAGCTCATTAAATTTGATAACACCTGGAATTATAAAGATATTTAGCAGATGGAAGTATTAATGATTATAAGAATATGGGGTATGCTTTTTAGTCGTATTTAGTGATATGGATAGCCTTAGAGCGATTTTCTTACATTTACGTTTAGGGCAACAGTTTTTAATTAAAAAAAAAAAAACTTTCCTATCTGAAAACTTTGATTTTTGCCCCTGTAATTAAGGAACTTTCCTATCTGAAAACTTCTATTTTTGCCCCTGAAATTAAGGAACTTTCCTATCTGAAAACTTCTATTTTTGCCCCTGAAATTAAGGTGATATGGTAAATTTGTATTGTATAACAGTGTGTGATTTCGAACAGAAAAATACGGAGGAAACACATTTATACTACAGGAAAAACTATTTTCTACTTGTAAATGTTGACCTGACTGGAACTATAATTTTACTCTTCGAACATAAGCTAGTTAAATCTCAAAAAGCTATGGAGAGAATAATGATTGGAATAACAATAAGACAGAAAAAGAGTAACATGGATACGAGAGCAAACTGAAGTAGAGGATATTCTAACAACGTGTAAGAAAGGAAATGGACATGGGCAGGACATATAATGAGAATGCTAGACAATATATTGGCATTAAGAATACCGTAATATATCCATAGTTATTGTAAAAGAAGCAGGGGAAGGAAAAGAAGACGATGCATTGACGAACTAAGAAAGTAGAAAGACCATGAACAGCCGTAAGTGGAAGGACATGTCTGAGGCCTTTGTTCTGCAGGGGACTAGTAACAGATGATGATGATGATGATATACTGTATATGTGTGTGTTTGTATATATGTTTTTTAGCCCGTGATTTATCAAGTACTTTTAAGCTTAATCCCGGTAAAACACAGTTTTATTGACTTTATAACACCTGCGAATTTTTTACCAATATATTTTTGTTAGTCGTATTAAATCGAAGATTTCTACTCTGAATATAAAACTTTGCCTATCATGATGACGAACGTTTAAATTTTCATTTTCCTTAGAGATCTTTTTAAGAAGATGTATAAAATGTTTATATTACCCTTAATCAAAGGGCAAAACGTCTATTGTTATTATTATTATTATTATTATTATTATTATTATTATTATAATTATTATTATTACCATTTTAATTATTATTATTATTTCCCCGCTGTTTTTAGTTCCTACATAAATAATAAAATAAGATTGACTGGTAATTTAAACTAGTGGTTTATATATTCTTGTATATAGATTGAACTAAGTATAATGCTCTGCAGATTAGGAAGAAAGGGAAAGATAACGGACGGAAGTCAGAAGTAGTGGGGCAATCCCACTTGCTAGCTTTTTACGTTATTTATATAATCTTACTTGCTATTACTCTTGAGGATTGATTGCAGCTGAGGCTATCATTTTGGTAAAATCTTAAAATAATGAATAGCCAGTACTCTCTCTCTCTCTCTCTCTCTCTCTCTCTCTCTCTCTCTCTCTCTCTCTCTCTCTCTCTCTCTCTCATCTGTGACACGACGTCAGCCTACTGTTTGGCTGGTTGATAGAGGCGTAAGACTATTCGATGGAAAGCGTCAGAAGGGGAAATGTCACACACTTACTTTGCCTTTAGAGATCAAATAAATGTTTTCTCCTTTCAAAGCTTTATTTCGCAAAATGCGTCATCTGTTACCGTCTTTGTTGTGCGAATTGACTTCTCACTTAACGTTAATCCAGAAGCAATTGTTCGATGGTGTAGGACACATTTATTATTATTATTATTATTATTATTATTATTATTATTATCATCATCCTCTAAACTACAAATAGTTGGAAAAGCAGGATGCTATAAGCTGGAGGGTTCCAACAGGAAAAATAGCCCAGTGAGGAAGGGAAATGAGGAAACAGAATACTGCAGTCTGCCTGAGTGAACCGTCAAACAGTTTTGAAACTACATATGAGATGCTTTGATTGTTTTAATGGAAATATGTCAACTTTCAACTTGACTTTCTTTCACTATATCGTCATAGCAAAGTTACAAATTCTGTTTGAAAAGGTTGTTCTCTATGTTAGGCCTATCCGCGAAACATATGGTCTGGCATTGGTGATTACAATAGAGGTTCCATGTCATTGAGTCCATTCTCTCTCTCTCTCTCTCTCTCTCTCTCTCTCTCTCTCTCTCTCTCTCTCTCTCTCTCTCTCTCTCTCTACAGTAATATTATCTGAAGGTAACAATACTGGTATTGTAACTTTCCATCTCGAAACACTTATTTTCATTATTGAATTGGATTACACAGGTAAAACAATAGCAATATACATAGTTGTGGTTTAGTGATAAGGCGTTTGCCCTGGGTTCGATATGTTCTATAGGTATAAACTGTACTTCTGTTACATGTAATTATTTTTAGAAGTAGTATACTGTACATCTCACTTGAAACTAACAATTTCTTTTGTGAGCGACTCTTTTCTAATGCCGACTCTGTCTTCCCTCTGGGTGATGTTGGGAACGAAGGCTTATTGATCTGTCATGTTGCTTTGTCATGTGGATGGCCATGTGCTTCTGGGTCTACCTTCAATGCCGGAGGCGGGTTTGCACGGTCGAACGGTTGTCGAACGCACTTCGACAGACATGTGTTTGAAGTTTTGGTCGAACGTGTGCACGGAGTATTTTGTTGTAGAACACGTTCGGCGAACGGTTCGAAGAAAGTCTGTTCTCCCTTGACTTCTGTGGGTTGGGCTTCATTGTCCACAAACCTCATGCATCAGTGGCTGACTCCACCTCTCCGAACCGGTTTTCAAGCAGGTTCGTCAACTGGGTTCGACGAACTGTTCGACCGTGTAAACCCCGATTTAGGGCTGATTCACACTATCAGTCCGGTCACGCTCCAGTCTCGGTTCGGTCTAGGTATTGGGGTGTTCACAC
>NC_090761.1:50191087-50221087 GCF_036898095.1 Palaemon carinicauda | reverse complement strand
GTGTCAAATAACAGTGGTGTTTACAAGTGTCAAGTAACAATAGCATTTTCAAGTGGAACAGTGGAATTTTCAAGTGTCAAGGAATAGTGGCGTTTTCAAGTGTCAAATAACAGCGGTGTTTACAAGTGTCAAGAAATAGTGACATTTTGAAGTGTCAAGGAACAGTGGTGTTTTCAAGTGTCAAAGAACTGTGATGTTTTCAAGTGTCATAACCGGTGTTTACAAGTGTCAAGGAGCAGTGTCATTTACCAGTGTCAAATAACATCAGTGTATACAATGTCAAGTAACAGTGGCATTTTCAAGTATCAAAGAACAGTACCCTTTTCAAGTGTCAAGGAACAGTGGTGTTTTCAAATATCTAATAACATTGGTGTTTACAAGTGTCAAGGAGCATTTGGGTTTACCAGCGTCAAATAACAGTGGTGTTTGCAAGTGACAAGGAACAGTGTCGTTTACAAGTGTCACATAACAGTGGTGTTTTCAAGGGTCAAGGAACAGTGGTGTTTTTAAGTGTCATGTAACAGTTATTTTTTTAAGTCTCTTGTCTCTACTTATTGCATTCTGTCCTGTTGTTGGTTTGCCTTTTGTTAATAAGATGCGTCACGCATAGATGTTTATCTTGGAAGCTCCCTTGGTTTTATTTTTAGTCGAAAAAAAAAACTCAGTTACTTTTTTCTCATCTGTCAGCAGAAATTTTTTCTTAATAAATGGCAAAGAAGAGGTTTAATCAAGATTTTTTTTTCTTGCGAATATTGCAAGAGACCCAATGTTGATTACGTTTTATCTCCGCTACAAAAGAATTGCAATGTCATCAGTGTACAGAATCTGTTGATTTATTCCACCTGTGTTCCTGTTCCCAAGGTCATTGACACCTGGACCCCATTGTGAGGGACATCTTGCAGTGAGTCGTGCTTGACGTAATGCAAAACGATAGTAGAGGTTTTGTGTAGGTTCAATTATAAAGGTTCTGAGCTGGTTCAATTATGATATGCACCTTCTTAAGTAAAAGTCACGCCTTTTTCAAGAATGGGACTTAATGAGCTTCACATTACTCTGCTTACTATCTTCAACATCAGATAAAAGGATGACTTTCTTTTCTTTTGGACAGTGCAAAGGCTTTTTCGGGATGCCACTGTCCAGAGTCTACGCTGAGCAGTGCAGATTTATTATTATTATTATTATTATTATTATTATTATTATATTACAAGGTAAGCTATAACCCTGGTTGGAAAAGCAGGATGCTATAAGCCCAAGGACTTCAATAGGGAAAAATAGCCCAGTGAGGAAAAAAACCCAAGGAAATAAATAATCTACAAGAGAAGCAGTGAACAATCAAAATAAAATATTTTAAGAACAGTAACAACATTAAATTAAGATCTTTCATATGTAAACTATGATAACTTCAACAGAAAACTGGAGGAAGAGAAATAAGATAGAACAGCGTGGCTAAGTGTACCCTCAATCAAGAGAACTCTAATCCAAGAGAATGGAAGGCCATGGTACAAAGGCTGTGGTACTACCCAAGACAAGAGAACAATGGTTTGATTTTTGGAGTGTCCATCTCCTAGAAGAGATGCTTGCCATAGTTATAAAGTCTCTTTTACCTTACCAAGAGGAAAATAGCCACTGAATAATTACATTGCAGTAATTAATCCCTTGAGCGAAAAAGAGTTGTTTGGTAATCTCAGTGTTGTCAGGTGTAACAGGACAGAGGAGAATGTGGAAAGATTATGCCAGACTAATCGGTGTGTGTGTAGGCAAAGACAAAATGAACCGTAACCAGAGAGAGGGATTCAATGTAGTACTGTCTGGCCAGTCAAAGGACCCAACTACTCGCCTGTGCTAGTCAACGCCACCCATACTAGGTTGGTTTGGTGTAAGCAATCAGATGCAAATCTTCCACCATCACCAATCTGCAGTAGCCAGCGTGGTGATGAGAATGGCCAAATCACAGTGAGGCCTTTGTCCTGCAGGGGACTAGAAAGTGCTGCATTTGTTGTTGTTTGTTGTAGATATATCTCAGGGGTCTGACACATCAGGGACAGAGCAACTCTGTTTCAGTATTACATCGAGTTATTTTTAACCTGTCACATCCATCTTTGTTCTCTGGTTTCTTGCTCTGGCCATGCTTAAGCATCCATTATAGAGATGGGATCTCTTTCTACTCGGTGACGTCAGTTGTGTGGTCATTGGACGTAAAACATTGTCTTCCGTGACGTCACTACAGTTGAGAAACGTCAAAAAACGGAGACGTCCCTCGTCATTTTAGCTGTATAGTCATACCAAGACCTTTCTGTAGGTCTTTGAGTCCTACCATACCTTTTGTCTTCACGTCAGGTCATCGAAATGATGTCTTTTGTTTACATGTAGGGGATGTGACTCGGTACTTGATAATGCATGAGCTATTGCTTAGAAACAATTTTTTGTTGAGACGTCACTGTAGTAGACTAATGTCATCGCTGAGTTTAGGCCTTTTCGTTGTCATTGAAGTGGGAAGTATGCGTCATTGAGTTAACGTCACACCTTTTTTTAAATAAACGCTATTATTCACTGTTTTGCGATGCCATACTTTTTTTTCTAAAACTATGGAAGCATCATTATATAAATGAGGAAAGTTGCCGTATTTCGTAATTATTTTTTCTCTGTAGGGAAAGTTTTTTTTTCAGACTATGGTCTAACAAGTCTGATTATTATTATCATCATTACTAGCTAAGCTACAACCTTTCGTAGTGCCATAACCTTTGTACCATGGTCTTCTACTGTCTTGGATTAGAGTTCTCTTGCTTGAGGGTACACTCAGCCATGCTGCTCTGTCTTAGTTCTCTTCCTCCTGTTTTTATTGAAGTTTTTACAGTGTATATAAAAAGATTTAATTTAATGTTGTTACTGCTCTTAAAATATATTCTGATTGTTCATTGTGCAGTTTATTTATTTCCTCGTTGTTTCTTTTCCTTACTGGGCTATTTGTTCCTCCAACAGCCCAGTGATGAAAGAACAAAAATAAACTAGAAGAGGAGTAATGAATAATTCATATAAAATATTTTAAGAACAGTAACAACATTAGAGTAGATCTTTCATATATAAACCATAAAGAGAGAGACTTATGTCAGCCTGTTAAACATAAAAAAAAACATTCGCTGGAAATTTTAACTTTTAAAGTTCCACCCATTTAACTGCCTGATTAGGAAGATCATTCCACGACCTGGTCGTAGCAGGAATCAAAGTGTACATGCTTACACGCATGTACACTCACAAGGTGCTCTCACGCGAGTACTTACTCTGGCATGATATTGCAAGTTTACTTCGTTAGAGAATACCAAATTGTTGTCTCTTACATTCATCCCGCGGCGCCTCTGTATTTTCAGGAAGAAATATAGCATATGTTGTACTTTCCCAATTTTGGGACAATGTCATTCAAATTACTGCAATAGAAACATGCTTCATGTCTTGTAACATATGCTAGGAAACAGCTATGGATTTTTGTTTGCTGTAAATCAAGTTATCTGGTTTTGTTATCAAACACTCCTTGTAATCCCTTTCTGATCGTTGATACCTTAATGTGGTGAAAGGGTTTTGTTTATCGCCATGATCGGCAAAGCTGTGCTAGTCAGGGCCACCCATGCTAGGTTGGTTTGCTGTGAGCGATCAGACACAAGTCTCCCATCATCAATTCGCACTGGCCTGCGTGATGATGGAATCTAGCTAAACCTCAGACGTGAATTGACATCTCTGAGGCCTTTGTCTTACAGTTGACTTGAAACGGGTGTATTTGTTATTGTTGTTGTTGTGCTTGTAGGCTAGAGCCTTTGAAATCCTGATCTACGGATTACTGGAATTGCCCTTTAAGGATTATATACCCTCGTATTGAATAGTGAACCGCTTTGGTATTGCAGGTATTATTAAAGGGTAATTGCTAAGCATCTGTTAGGCTCCAGTGGTACTCCAGTTCTTATATATATATATATATATATATATATATATATATATATATATATATATATATATATATATATATATATATATATATATATATATATATATATATATATATATATAACCTCAGTTCGTCTTTCTTTTCTGTCCAACCTCATTCTTCGGGAATCCGCCCCCCCCCCCCTTCCACTTGAAGGTTTCAATTTAAGGTCGCCATGAATGGCAGATGTAAGGCACAGTGATAATGCCCTAGAGACTGACCTATTAAGTCACTCTCCACCTAAGCTAGGACTAGAGAGGTCCTGGCAATGGCTGTTGATGACTCAACAGGTAGACCTACAGGGCCCCTAGACCCTCTCCCCCTTCCTTAGCTCACAAGGATGGTGAAGTTGCAGACATTACAAAAATTATCTAATTTTAGCGGGACTCGAACCCCAGTTGAGTAGATGGCAAGGTAGGGACGTTTTCCATAGGCTACTCTAAATTAGCCCTTCAATGGCATTCCAGGCCCCAGCGCGGGCTTAAGGCCCTAAATCCATAAACACCTTCATCTACTGAATGGTTATTATTATTATTATTATTATTATTATTATTATTATTATAACTTGCTAAGCTACAACCCTAGTTGGAAAAGCAAACTGCTATAAGCCCAAGGGCTCCAAAAGGGAAAATAGCCTAGTGAAGAAAGGAAATGAATAAACTACAAGATAATTGATGAAGAATCAGATTAAAATATCTTAAGAACAGCAACAATATTAAAACGTCACATGTTTATACTTTTGCAACTCGTGTTTCAACTTACCTCGTAATGATGATTGCTATTGCAAATTGTCAGCTTACGGAAGTAAGAAACATAGCATTTTATGGCATTAGTTGACCCGGATTACGTAACAGCATTATGCACGTTATATGTCACTGGTGATACGTTATTTCAACGTGCCCCCCCCCCCCCCCCCCCCCCCTAAATGCTTGATAGCGATCCCGGGAGTTGTAGCTTTCGGTGTTGTTACTCCTGTCTCGCACGCACACACGGGAATAGAGGTATAAATACAGGTGGGCCTTATATTCTGTCAGGGAGGAATCTTATATTTTTCGTAGTTTGTCAATCAATCGTCTTCTCGATCTTCCCATGCTTCTTAAGCAATCTCTAGGGACCCATTCTGTTATTCTTAATGTCCATCTTTTATCTCTAATTCTCATTATATGTCCTGCCCATGTCCATTTCTTTTTCATACAAGTTGTTAGAATATCCTCTAGTTTACTCTTGTATCCATATTGCTCTTTTTTTGTTATTCCAATAATTATTCTTTCCATAGCTCTCTAAGTTGTAACTAGCATATGCTCTAGGGCTTTAGTAAGGCTCCAAGTTTCTGGTGCATAAGTTAGAACTGGTAAGACTGTTTCTTTAAATAGCATCATTTTTTTTTAGAGAAAGTGCCATTTTAATTTTCATAATCTAATTTTGTTTTCCGAAAGCTTGCCATTCCATGTTTAGCCTTGTTTTAATTTCGGTCTTGTGTCCTAGGGAAACGATTACTGTTTGTCCTATAAGCACATATATTCATTAACAATTTTCTTAGACTCTAGAGATTGTTAATGAGGTCCATCCGTAACTGTTTTTTGTTGTCTGCATTTTCATTGAACATTATCATAGTTAGAGAGAGAGAAGAGAGAGAGAGAGAGAGAGAGAGAGAGAGAGAGGAGAGAGAGAGAGAGAGAGAGAGAATGGATTTATAGTATCATATTCGTATACGTCATTGAGAAATTGAATCCACGTCACGAAACATCCCACGCCAACTAGGATGAAAGGTACTGCCTAGGTTGAATCTCTCTCTCTCTCTCTCTCTCTCTCTCTCTCCTCTCTCTCTCTCTCTCTCTCTCTCTCTCTCGGATGCATTGCAAGAAGGCCAAGGTTTTTCGCCCTATTGTTAGATCAAGAAAAGGGTAAGCCAGCAAGAAATATACATTTAGACCTTAAGTAAAAGATTATTAGCTTGAAGTGCGAAAATGGTAAAATGTTGCAATTTCTTGTCACCCAAAAATATTTTATATTTTGTTTTAAAAGAAGATATTTTGTAATTTTGTACGTGTAGTTATTAACCGAGTTTTTTTTTCTTTTCTTTTTTTCTTTTTTGTTTTCTTCTAGAAAACTCAAAGGTATTTGTGTGTGCCCGATGAAAAAGTTTTTATTACCATTCTATAAGATTTAAAAAGTTTTCCACATATCTATGATAAAAGTTGTGAAATGTATAATGTGAGAGAAAGTTGATTTGACTCATGTCTAGATAATTTTTTAACAAATGCTTCTCTATTTACTACGTCAGTCAGTATTAAAAAGGAAGGAAAACCATATATATATACTTGAAAAGATTAAATTTTTTATTTTTGCGACAAAGAAACATGACGTCACACATGAATGACTTTCTTGAAAAACTTTCCTGACTTTCACAGTAGATTTATCATACGCGAAGGACGTTTGCTATACTGAACTGTATGGTTGCAGAAAGAGGCTTGGCGTATAGGCCTAAACCATGCAAGATAATAGGCCTACTTGAAGGGTAAAAGTGACACCAAGCAAATGGTTGGTCATATTAATGGGGCAATAATGGAACTAAGAGACCTGTATTGGAATCTACGCTGCAACCCTAGTTGGAATAGCAGGATGCTATAAGCTCAAGGACTCCAACAGGGAAAAAGAGCCCAGTGAAGAAACGGAATAGGGAAATGAACGAAACTACATGAGAAGTAACAAATAATGAATATAAAACATCCTAAGATCAGTAACTGTAAAAATAGATCTGTCATAATTGACTGGCTAGACAGTACTGCAGTGGATCTCTTTCTCTGGTTATGGCTCATTTTTCCTTTGCAAACATATACAGCGAATAGTCTTGCCTATTCGTTCCACATTCTCCTCTGTCCTCATACTCCCGACAACACTGAGATTCCCAAACAATTCTTTTTCGCCTAAGGTATTAACTACTGCAATGCATTTGTTCAGTAGCTACTGGTGAGGGTAGAAGATATTCTTTATCTATAGTAAGCAGGGTTTCTAGGACACTCCAAAATCAAACCATTGTTCTCTAGTCTTGGGTAGTGCCACAGCCTCTGTACCATGGTCTTCCACTGTCTAGAGGTAGAGTTCTCTTGCTTGAAGGTACACTCTGGCACTATTCTATCAGATTTCTCTTATCTTGTTTTGTTGAATTTTTTTTATAGTTTATATATGAAAGATGTAATTTTATGTTACTGTTATTGAAATATTATAATTGTTCATTGCTTCTCTTGTAGTTTATTTATTTCCTTTCCTCACTGGGCCATTTTCCCTGTAGGAGCAGTTGTGCTTGTAACAAATTGCTTCTCAAACTATAGTGGTAGCTTATGGACTCCAGTGAAGAGTCATTGCAAATCTCAGTAAGAAAAATTATGAAAAAACTTACTGTTGGCCAAGAGCAACTACTGTAGGGGAAGTAAAAAAATGGTTACGAATTACTCTCTCTCTCTCTCTCTCTCTCTCTCTCTCCTCTCTCTCTCTCTCTCTCTCCTCTCTCTCTCTCTCTCTCTCTCTCTCTCTCTCTCTCTCTCTCTCTCGCTGAGCTGGCCATTGAACTGTAAAGTGTAAAACCTGAAATCGGACTAAACTTGATCATTGTTATTGAGTGACATACATTGAACATCAAAGGGATGTGCAATTTCATTGTCAATAGTTGACTATAACATAGAATACCTTAATTAAATATATATTCTGTTAGTCGCATTACTGAACTAGAAAAGCACACTGAGAGTGCAGACTTCCGCCACGGCAGCTGGTCTCGAAACGAACTTACCTTAAGGTTAATTTGGTCGACCTTTATCTCGACCTTGACTTTTGACCTTTAACCTAGTTTATTAAAACTGTATTACTTCCACTTCTCAACAGAACAATTAATACCCGAAAGTTTCACTACTCAATGAGTAAAATTGTGGCCCGGAAGTTGTTCACAAACAGGGGTAAAAAACATAACCTCCTCCCATCTTATTTGCCAGAAGTAAATATCTATATTATTGAAAAATTAATTATTTTCTCTACCCATTTCTAATATTCATGGGTCTGTTTCTTATTCTTGTGCTAAGAAATTATAAAACTTCCTCTTGTTTAATATACTGGCGATTATTTTCGTTGATGGTATTGCTGTAAAAACGTAGAAATTCATCTGCATCCATGTGAGGTAAACAAGTTTTGGAATATTTACTTTAGAGAACAATACACTGTTATGTAAGAGTACGTCTAGTACTTGACCTCTATTCTTGAAGCACACCCTTTCTCTCTCTCTCTCTCTCTCTCTCTCTCTCTCTCTCTCTCTCTCTCTCTCTCTCTCTCTCTCTCTCTCTCTCTCTCTCTCATGTAGTGGATAGTAAGACGATAAACTAATTCAAGAATAAGTTAGACGAGATCATAAAAACTGAACAAACTAATTCGCTCAACTGAGAGCAAATGGAGCATCCCAAATCCTTGTAACTCTCTCTCTCTCTCTCTCCCTCTCTCTCTCTCTCTCTCTCTCTCTCTCTCTCTCTCTCTCTCTCTCTCTCTCTCTCTCTCTCTCTCTCCTCTCTCTCTCCCCCGACCATTTTCTCTATCATGTTACATAAACCTTCAATTGATTCGTACTCAGCATGAAAGCTTATCCCTTCCCTGTCTGGTGATTCCAGCTTTCTTCATTTCCTGATTTAATTGGATAATATTTTAACGATTTTCTGCCCTAATTAACTTTTTCATTACTTGAAAGGGTTGATCTGGGAAATGATTTATTTCTATCCAGTCAAGATTTTGTTTTGTATTGCTTTTGTATATGTGTATTACCTTCGCCAACGAAGTTGGGGAAAGGTTAGGTTTTGACCCCTGCTTGTCCGTTTGTCAGTTTGTTTGAGAACAACTTCCTGGCCACAATTTTACTCATGGAGTAGTGAAACTTTCAGGGGATTAAATGTTTTGATGAGACGTGGAAATTGATTCAAAGGTCAAAGGTCAAGACCAAGGTTGAGCAATAGGTCGACCGAATTAACCCCAAATACGCATACGGTCTAAATTGATTTGGGAAAGGCAAGCTAGTTTTGAGATAAAAACTGCTGTGGCGGGGGTCTGCACGCTCAGAGTCCTTTTCTAGTTTGTATATAAGAATGTTATGCATAGTTAGATAGAAAAGTCATGGCAGTTATCTTGATATCATTCGTCTTAACCAGCTATTGTCTCATCTCTCCGTCCTCTACCCCATTATCATTCATAGCTTCATCTTCTTTTTTTTAGGCTGAGGTTTAGTCTTGTTTACTCTTATTTTCAGCTTTGGAGATTTGTTTAAGTCATTTTGATAGTTTGTAGTTTCTCTTCAGTATTTATCATCTGAAATATTGATTCATTGTTATTCATTTCCCTTTTATATTCGTATTTATTTCCACTATTTAGATTTTTATTGAATTTATGTAAGTGTAATGTCCTGTCTCTATCATCTCGCAACTCTTCACTCCATTTATATACATACATACATAAATACATACATAAATGCAACAACAAATGCAGCCGTTTCTAGGCAACTGTAGAACAAAGACATCAGACATGTCCTTATTCATGTCTGAGGTTCGGCCAGTTTTCATCACACTGGCCAGTGCGGGTTGTTGATGGTGGGAAACTTTTCTGATCGCTCACAGCAAATCAATCTAGTATGGGTGGCCCTGCCTAGCGTACCTTTGCTGATCTTGACGAAGCACAAACCCTGTGAGAACGTACTTATTCATCATCTCCTCCTACGGCCTATTGACGCAAAGGATCTCGGTTAGATTTCGCCAGTCGCCTCTATCTTGAGCTTTCAATTCAGCACTTCTCCGTTCATCATCTCCCACTTCACGCTTCATAGTTCTCATCCATGTAGGCCTGGGCCTTCCAACTCTTCTAGTGCTATACATATCAATAGACATAATTATTAGATTAATCTATGAAATAACTGGGAAGTCAAATAAGCCAGAATTCGATTTGGTACTAAAGAAAAAGGTTTGAGGTAGCCTATTGGGAACGTCCCTACTTTGCGATCTGCCGGACTCGAGTTCGAGTCCCCATCCTCATCTTCTTTGTCTGCATCTTTCCCACTTGTTTGTGGGGTCGATGTTTTCTGGTCAGCTTTCTCCATCTACCTCTGTCCCACACTTCATCACCGGTTAATCCCTTTGATCGAAGATCATCTTTGATACAGTCCATCCACCTTCGCTTTGGTCTCCCTCTCCTTCTCGTTCTCTGTACCTCCATTTCCATCACTCTCCTCCCAATATGCTGTTCATCTCTTCTCATGACATGACCATACCACCACAGTCTACTTTCTTGGATCTTATCTGATAGTTTTTCTAACTCTTGTGGTACCCCTAATTACCTTCATTCCGTATCTTATCTCTTATTGTCACCCCACACATCCATCTCAACATTCTCATCTCTGCCACACCCAGTTTCTGGTTCGGGTCCCCAATAGGCTTGATACTTTCCTTGTAGTGTCCGGAAGAAGTTCCAGGATAGAATTTTAAACAATCCAGAAACCATTACACACAATGTTAATTCCCATTAGCCTATATCGAAGTTCTCTGAGGGAGGGTAGCATCCGGGATTAAGAAAAGCTTCGAGTTATACTTAGAATCCACATGTTGTTGGAGGAAATGTGATATATACATGGATTGATGAGCTAAGAAAATTTGCGGGTTTAGACTGGCGTAGAAAGACCATAAACAGACTTGAGTGGAAGGACATGATTGAGGCCTTTGTCCTGCAGTGGGCTATGCATGGCTGGTGATATATATGTATGTATGTATATGTGTATATATATATATGTGTGTGTGTGTATGTATGTATGTATATAAACCTATTATATAAGATATATCATGTACTTATATATATATATATATAATATATATATATATATATATATATATATATAATATACAGTATATATATAAAATATGAAATATATATTTATATATAATTTCATATATATATATATATATATATATATATACATATATATGTATATATATATTATATATGCATATGTATATATTTATATGTATGTATGTGTCTGTGTGTATGAAACTTAAACTATAATGGGTAAAAGTCTAAATGAAATCCTAATATTTACTGCAGTAAAGGCAACGTAAGGGTCACCCCCTCCCCCCCTGTGGGCTATGTGCCCCGCTGAATTTCAGCCAGGTTTTCCTCTTTCTGTCAGTCGGGTACGAAAAACATTGCCGTTCTAGGTGCAGTGATTTATGTAATATAAAAAAGGCTATTTTATGGTGCTAACTTTTTCATTTTAAATATGTCATCCTGTATCGTTCATACGATGCGGACTCGTGTGTGTGTGTGTGTGTGTTTGTGTGTATATATATAATTTTTTTTTATTTCTTCATTTATTTATTTATTACTCGGCAATATACAAGCGAATGGTACATTACTTGGAGCTATTGACTAATGGTAATGTGACTGAATGATTGATTGGTTGATTTGGAGTTTTCTGGCATCCTGACGTCTAAGGCCATTGATATGAGGAGAAATGATTGAATTTACACACACATACTGTATGTGTATATATACATTATATCTGTTTATATGTACATATATATATATATATATATATATATATATATATATATATAATGTGTATGCATATATATATATATGTATATATTTACATATATATACATATACATTTATACACACATACATATTTATTTGTATATATATATATATATATAATATATATATATATATATATATATATATATATATGTGTGTGTGTGTGTGTATGTATGTATGTTTGTACGTATGTATGTATGTATCTTTTGAAGGATAAGGTTATTCGCTAAACAACGGACTGCAGGCTTATGCAATCTCTTTTATGTCCAAACATGCCGTGTCAGTGTTTTTTCCAACGAATCCTTAGACAGCGTTCAAGGTAGCTATATCTTCTTGTCCTTCAAGTTGCTCATTAGAGAATGTGCCGACTCAAACGTTAGCAAATCCATTTAAGAATATTATTGTTGAAGTCTCAGCGCAAATGGCAGGAAGTACAGTATGTTGTGTTTGCGGTTTTGTCTGTAATTATTGTCACTCGAGTTATGTTGTTTTGTGTTTAGGGGTTACATAAACTGCTGTAACTCAAGGTTATTGTTGAGAAAAGAGGGTTTACAGAAAATGACCGATGTGGTAACGTCTCTGACTGATGAACGCCAGACTGGGGTTTGAGTCCCGCTCAAACTCGTTAGTTTCTTTGGTTGCTGCAACCTCACCACCCTTATGAGCTAAGGATTGGAAAGTTGGGGGAGACCTGCAGACCTATCTGCTGATTCATCAAGAGCCATTGCCTGGCCCTCCTTGGTCCTAGCTTGGGTGCTGATCATATGTACATATGGTCAGTCTTTAGGTCATTGCCCTGCTTGATAGGGCAATGTCACTGCCCCTTGCCTCTGCCATTCATGAGCGGCCTTTAAATCTTTAAACCTTTATAGGTTTTGTAGAAAAGTGAGTTCTGTGGTTAAATTGATTATACGCAGTTTCATGCCACTAGATGGATTGGTTGAAATGAGATAACAACTTTTGATTTTAGTTCATCAAATTACGAAATATCGAACAGGATTGATACCTGTCACTTGATCCAAATAGCTTAGGAACGTCTTCTGAAATTCCTGACTTGTGTTATCACACCGATTATTACGTAACTTGAGCCTGTATACTTGACTGCCATTGTACTCTTACATTATTTCATGAATATTTTTTTCTACCCATTTCTAATATTTTTCATGGATCTGTTTCTTCTTCGTATGTTAGGGAATTATATAGCGTCCTCTTGTCCAGATATGTTGGTGAATGTTATATATATATATATATATATATATATATATATATATATATATATATATATATATATGTATGATATAGCTTTTATCTTTTTGTTTATAGAATAATCTCTTAGCATTGAAAAGAAGCTACTTTGTCAGATAGATGTTTTTTATCGGAGACCAATCTTTTAATATCAAGGCTAGTAGTGGTAACGTGTTTGCCTATCATTTGCATGGCAGCAGATTGATCCCAGCTGACGACCCTGAGTTTAAGCTGTTTACTAGGGAGGATACGGCTGTGGTTGGGCACTGTAGGGTTGAGTGTTGGGCTTACCCGGCTGACGTTCTGGTGAGCATCTGTTCAGATGATACTGGTAATGAAACTAGACTTCTTTTAATGATCTCACATGTTCTTCATGCATTGCAGCATCAGTTCATTATTATGATTCAGTTTCTTTAAGGAACATTTTCAACAACCTCTTACTTATTTTGTTTAAAAACAAAAAAGAACTTGAATTGATCATAACAAACATTTGTCAGAAATTATTTTCAAAGAGTTTTAGTAATGCATAAAAGGCTCTACACCCAAGAGATGGATATGTGCCTTCAATATCGTTGGATTTATCAACGGCATGTGACAGAAAATCGCCATGAAGCCATTCTTGCACGTAGAATTGAACTCGATATTCTAGGAATTATGTTATATAAGGGAGAATTGCGCAGAAGTAATATGTTTTTTGGACAATTTCTTCATTTTAGAGTGATATTAAATTCCTAGGTATATGAGATATGTACCAACAGCATATCTGTCGGGGTTTCGTACAATTTACATGGTATTCAATTTTCGAGACAAAGGAAATATGACATATTTTTAATGGTTTCTTTATAAGAAACGAAACTGCGATTAGTGTGGCATTTATGACTAAATTTCCCGTATCTTTTATTATTTATATACATACATACGTACATACATACCTACATTCATACATAATTTTTGGGCCTAGGTTTTTTCTTAGGCAACTTTCATAAAATGTAAAAACCCTTGTGTGTTCAACTATTTAAGGCAGCATTTGAAGTAGTTGATGCCACCAGTGCTTTAGTATTTAATGTATATGTATCGTCTTCATCATCATCATCATCATTTCCTCCTACGGCTATTAGCGCTAAGGGACCTCAGTTAGATTTCGCCAGCTGTATATATATATATATATATATATATATATATATATATATATATATATATATATATATATATATATATATGTATATGTAATATAATATTTGTGTATGTATATACATGTGTGCGATAATTCTCTCCCTCTTGCTCGTACCGCTTGACCTATATCTTGCCGAGGATGAGAAGGATGCTTTGAAAAAGTGATTTTATTTATAATGTTGGTCAACATTCTACTTTTACAGAGGTTGAGAGAATAATAGTATACATACATACATACTGTACATGCATACACGTTGCGTTTCATTATTAACGATAACGCCATGCTGTGTGCAATCGCTAATTGTAAATAAAAGAAATTCAGATATTTTATTCGACCATTTTTATGTAGCTCAAATAGAAACATTTTCCTGAAATATTTCACTTTAAAAGGATACAGTATTACACCAAATTTAACAACGCCGGAACTTTTGCATTATTGTTTGCTCGGAGGTTAATATCAGCTGTTTATACCAAAATGTAACAACGCCTGTACTTTTGCGTTATTGTTTGCTCGGAGGTTAATATCAGCTGTTTATACCAAAATGTAACAACGCCTGTACTTTTGCGTTATTGTTTGCTCGGAGGTTAGTATCAGCTGTTTATACCAAAATGTAACAACGCCTGTACTTTTGCGTTATTGTTTGCTCGGAGGTTAGTATCAGCTGTTTATACCAAAATGTAACAACGCCTGTACTTTTGCGTTATTGTTTACTCAGAGATTAACATCAACTGTTTTTACCATTCATGTTTTTAAAATCAAATGCACAACCTTTTCCCTACCGTGAAAGGTCACAGCAAGAGCGCAGGAAGGGCAGAAGGGTGACCCCGACCAACAAGTTGGGAGTCACTGTTATAGAGGGGTGCTCAAGGTCATAACTGATGCTATTGTACGTGCTCTTCTTGGGTCCTTTTGGGGACGTTCTCTCTCTCTCTCCTCTCTCTCTCAGCTCTCTCTCTCTCTCTCTCTCTCTCTCTCTCCTCCTCTCTCTCTCTCTCTTCTAGATGGGATCTTTATTCTTTTTGCAGAGAAATATAAATTTCTTTGCGATAATTACTCACTTCATGGATGATTTTGGGAATTCTCTCTCTCTCTCTCTCTTCTCTTCTCTCTCTCTCTCTCTCTCTCCTCTCTCTCCTCTCTCTCTCTCTCCTCTCTCTCTCTCCTGGATGGGATCTTTATTCTTTTTGCTGAGAAATAGAAATTTCTTTGCGATAATTACTCCATGGATGATTTTGGGTTTTTCCTCTCTCTCTCTCTCGTCTCTCTTCTCTCTCTCTCTCTCTCTCTCTCTCTCTCTCTCTCTCTCTCTCACTCTCTCTCTTATCGACAAATTGAGCCAAAATCAAACGTTTCCGTCACCGGCCATTGGAATAGGTAACTTGAAGGCAAACTGAATACAGAAAAAAAAAAAAAACGAAGATTTTGACATATTTTGCCTCAGATACAAAGAATCTTTATGGCAGAACATTCCGCATGACTCAAAGAGAACGTCTAGTCTTTTTCAGTATTGCAAAAAAAAAAAAAAAAAAAAAAAAAAAAAAAAAAGTAAGAAATGAGACCTTTAGAAGAAAAAAAAGTAAGAAATGAGACCGTTTTGAAGAAAAAAAAAAGTAAGAAATGAGACCTTTTGAACCCAATGCGGACCCGAAGGATAAATTTTGAAACACTTAAGGTCCAAGGAACGCTAGTGTGTTTTCTCAAATCTCAAATCTGGAAAGGAAAAACATATTAGCAGAGTTGTGAGGAATATATAAGAAATCACTCTATAGTTTTCTTATCTGCTTGCAAACATAAAGAACAGTAAAGTTAGGTATAATGAAGAGGAAGTGTCCCGTTTATTTTATAATTGATATATTTATGTATATATATATATATATTTCCGGTCACGCTCAACCAAGAGGAAAGGGTGACGGGGTGGGAAGGGTTGAATCTGTATGTGTGTACATATATCTCTAAAGTATCCACCTTCATTTTTGACGGGTCGCGTACACTAGTGACTCGATAGTTTCAACTTCGTCTGCTCTCAAATATCAAAAAAAAAGAATATTGATTGCACGGAAGAAGTACGCCGCCGGCTAGTAAGCGAATAAGTAGATTTTACCACTCAATGGAGTTTTTCCATTTTCTTGACGTCAAGAGGTAATTGGAGAGGGGGGTGAGGGGTGGGGGGGGTAGTTACCATCAACCTCAATTCTGTAGTATGGAACGTCACAATTCGATTTATGTTGTAGTTAAACTTCTTTTACATGAATTTATTTTGTATTTTCGTACTTCCGTGTATAATAGTTCCTTGAAGCATCGTGTAAAGAGTATGCTTATATTATATCCCTTATAATGTAAAGAGCAAGGGTATCTCTCTCTCTCTCTCTCTCTCTCTCCTCTCTCTCTCTCTCTCTCTCTCTCCCTCTCTCTCTCTCTCTCTCTCTCTCTCTCTATATATATATATATATATATATATATATATATATGTGTGTGTGTGTGTGTGAGTGTATCTTTCCGGTCATGCTTTGCGGCTTTGCCAGACGTATAACTACTCTGCTTGCCAGACATATAACTGCTCTGAGCGGCAATGCCAAATGTATAACTACTCGATGTTTCTTAGTACATAGGGTTGGGGGAGAGGGAGTAGTTCCACCCTGGTTAGAGGGGGTACACGAGAGGTAAACCATAAAACCGCAGCTGCCGTGTTATAGTTAGCCATCATTTTTGACGGGTCGTGTGCACTATATGTACAACATTCGCGAAAATTCACTCATTCTTCGTCTGCTAGGATTAGTTTTCCTCTGTAGATCATTTTAGAAAACTAATTTCAGTAACTGAGTGTCTTTTGAATTAAGAGTTTAAATTTGAAAAGGAGATTGTGGGAAATATAGTTATGAATGTCGAGGAAGTAACTTGACTTAAATTATGGTGTACTGCAGTCTTTTTTTCAGTTAAATGGGTTGAAGTGTCTGACTTGTGCACTTTTTCATCCATGTTTGTTACTTTTTAAAGGAAACGGACGTTTTGTTATATATATATATATATATATATATATATATATATATATATATATATATATATATATGAAAATATGTGTTTATAATTGATATTTAAACCAAACCTGTTCAAGGATGTTATTGTCATAAATATTGATAAACAATATATCGTCACTTATTTCCACTGCCTTATAGTCCAAATGGTCTTTTGTCCAACCAGTAATTCTCTGATTTTATTTCCATATCCTCATTGGCAATTAGACGTTTTAACCTTGTGTCTATTTCCATGTCGAACGGAGGACGAGAGTGCCATTGTGTCACTAATGAAAAGCACAAAGAAAAAGAAAAATAGGTTGGCATTCATATACTTGCTTTGGTTCGATGTATTATTTCTGAATAGTCTTTCCTGTTGTGGCCTGATTTGTAACGTCGCTGCCTGGTGTTTGCCAGTCGCGGGGGGGGGGGTGGGGGGGGGTGATGTTTTCCGAATACCGCTCAGTCTCGTTAGTGCCATTAGTGTCTGCAACCTTACCATCCTTGTGTGCTAAGGTTGGGGTGGTTAGAGTGAGCCTATAGGTCTAGCTGTTCAGTCATCAGCAGCCATTGCCTGGCCATCCCTGGATCTAGCTTGGGTGGAGAGGAGGTTTGGGCACTGATATATGGTATATGGTCAGTCTCTATGGCATTGTCCTGCTTGATAGGGCAATGTCACTGTCCCTTGCCTTTGCCATTCATGAGCGGCCTTTAAGTTTTAATCCACTGATCAAAAACCTTAATAATGTGCCACTTTTTATTGCCAGTAAGACGGAAGTGTGATCAAGTGATTGATTGATGTTAATAGACGACGCAATGGCAATGAGGTCGTTTTAAAGGTTTAAAGGCCGCTCATGAATGCCAGAGGCAAGGGACAGTGCCCTAGAGACTGACCATATATACATATGATCAGTGCCCAAGGCCCCCTCTCCATCTAAGCTAGGACCAAGGAAGGCTCAGGCAATGGCTGCTGTTGATGACTTGACAGGTAGATCTATAGGCTCACCAAACCCTCCATCCTTAGTTCGCAAGGATGGTGAGGTTGCAGACACTACAAGAAACTATCGAACTTGAGCGGGTCTCGAACCTCAGTCAAGCAGATTGCCAGGCAGGGACGTTTCCAATAGGCCACCACAACCCTATTAAGTTATTTAATAAGACCATTGATTATTATTTTTAAACTCGCAATCCGTGCTATAATGTCTACAGTACACCGCGCGATGGTAGTAAGTGGACATATGAATCATAAGGATTTACTCTGTAAATGAAGGATCAAAAGAGATGCAAGGTCAAGTTAGAGAGGTTGGGAAGCTTAGTAGGAAGAGAGTAGAGGCAATAAATGTAGAGAAAAAAAAATCCAATGCAGATTGTGGCACTACAAAAACGTAATACTGCCTACAGTTTCCCGCACATTGCATATTATAGGTTATCCCTCCAGAAAGCAAGGTAAGAGATACCTGAGAGAGGTTCAAGTACTCCAAACACATACACAATAATAACAACAACAACAACAATTGTAGCCTCAGACATGTCATTTCTCGTCTGGGGTTTGGCCAGATTTCATCACCACGCTAGCCACTGTCGATTGGTGGTGGTGGGAGACTTTTGTTTGATCGCTCGCAGCAAACCAACCTAGTATAGGTGGCCCTGACTAGCACAGCTTTGCTAATTATGGCGATACCCCTTCACCACGTTTAAGTATCCCCACACACACACACACACACACACACACACACATATATATATATATATATATATATATATATATATATATATATATATATATATATATATATATATACTCATAATATATGTATACGTAAATTGTAAATATAATATGTATGTATGTATGTTTAGCATTACTATTACAATGACGTTTATACCAGCAAGTAGTCACAAAATACCCATTGATATGGTTAAGTTGAGAATATTATCACCTTTGGATAGTGTTCCTACCATGACAAGATTTTGTAAGAATTGTTAGAAATAAAACGTGGCAAAAAAAAAAAAATGAGAAGCTATATTAACATCAAATCTCGGGTCGTGGACCTGTGATACTTATCACCTAAAAACACGGCCCAAGGGAAAAAGAACGAATCATTAGGACACAGAAACGAAAGACATTGAAATGAATACGTGTTTCGAAACCTTACGAGTGAATGTTTACGGTAGGCTTCGCTCGAACCCGCGCATTGATAGCTTTTACTTTGGGTACATTCATTGTTTACATATGGAAACCAGGTTTTCTTGTTGTCCGCGAGCAGAAAGAAGGATTTTCTATTATCAGCTATGTCGTAATACAATAATACATACATAAATGTAATAGATTGCTCTTACAATTTGTAATAGAGGAAATTTTAAAGGTTTAAAGTCAACAGGGTGACACTGTCAGTTACATAATTTGTCAGCTGCGTGGTGCAACTGAATAATAACTTGGCCGGTCATCGACCTCTGCCTTACATAACATGTGGGGTCTCTTGCACTAGTGCGAGCAATCTCTCTCTCTCTCTCTCTCTCTCTCTCTCTCTCTCTCTCTCTCTCTCTCTCTCTCTCTCTCTCTGTTACAAGGGATACGTTATTTAGAGTGAAGATAATTTTACTAGACATCACCTTTGTCAAAGAAGTAACATATATTTTATAATAATAATAATAATTGTTATCATCATCATTATTATTATTATTATTATTTATTATTATTATTATTATTATAAATGGTGGCAGTAGCATTTACGGTAGTAGGTAGCCTGTAATTTTCTCTCCTTTTCTCTCTCTATGCTATATTAGTATTGGGCTGGCCTCATTGATTCCAATAGTTTGGCCATATGATCTGCCTCACTTGAAAAAAAGTATGACAATAGCAGTGTATATAAGTGAGTGCGTTACAAAAATAGTTGTAGACATAAAAAAAAAGTTGCCAGACTTATAACTACTCAGGCTCTCTCGTCCCTCGGGTAGGGGGAGAGGGGATAGTCATACCCTGGTGAAAATTGGGTGGATGTGTTATATCGATCTAGATATTTAGCCGCCATTTTTTGACGGGTCGCGTACACTAGTAATACAAATATTTGACTAAGCAGAATAGATTTTAGTGCATAGTAAATGATATTGATACATCACAGTAATGATTGTTGTTAACAGTAGACATATTATTAATGGGATTTTGATGTTGTTAGAATACAAGAAGTTGTAATTTTAGATGCAGATATCAATGAAAATAAGAATCGTAAAGACTTTACAGTTTAGCCTTGATGATTATTGATGAAATTTTATGAAGAGATGAAACTTGTTAAGTGGAAATCTACGGATAATACATGACGTATTTAACCTCACACGAATAAATATCAATGTTTTTATTCTGCATTATTTTATGAAGATTTCAACAGTTTTATTATTATTATTATTGTTGTTATTATTTTTCCGAACACGATTGTAAACATGTGTGTAGATAATATCACTTTATATGGTATAGGTTAAGGATGATAATAACAAGGTTATAAATATTATTATTATTATTATTATTATTATTATTATTATTATTATTACTCTTGAGCATAATTAATGGTATTATTTTCAAATTGATTGCAGGTTTCTCCTTCAATGTTTGGAGGATTTGGACACCTCGTTAAGAAAGCTAAATTCACGTCTCTTCGTCATACGTGGGCAACCTGCGGACGTTCTACCACAGCTGTTCCGAGTAAGTACAAGTAGTAGTAGTAGTAGTAGTAGTAGTAGTAGTAGTAGTAGTAGTTTTATTTTTATTTACTAGCATTTTTTCTGTGATAAGGCTCTTAGCCATCTGCCTTACCACACTGAAACTCAGGGGACATCTATACCGAAGGTGTCTGTGGCATTCCTTGGTGGTCACCCATATGCGTTCTCATTATTATTATTATTATTATTATTATTATTATTATTAATGGTTTTGTTATTATTATTAATTTTGCTGTTTTCAGTCAATATTATAACGCAGTTTAAATTTCTGTGAAATTACTTAAATTACAAAAATTTCACAGTTTAGAGAATAGCATGGACCAAGTGAATGTTTTGCTTACTCGAATAAATTTTTAGGTAACGAATTGTAGTGTCAAATCCAAATAACTATAACGGACTTATGTTACCGATAATGACTGTAGAAAATCCCCCCCCCCTCTCTCTCTCTCTCTCTCTCTCTCTCTCTCTCTCTCTCTCTCTCTCTCTCTCTCTCTCTCTCTCTCTCTCTCTCTCTCTGCAGTCATTTTTGCGATCACATTATGTGCAGTTTTAATTGGATCTTGCATTTCCTTTCAATTGCAAAGTCGGGATTCATATGTTATGGAATCCTCCTACAAGGCCAAATCCTCACCAAGGCAATCCTTTATACATCCTGATGGCTCGATTGAATGATTGATTTGAGGTTTTCTGGCATCCTGACATCTATGATGACTCGAACTATTCTATGTATATTTTAGAATGATATTCCTTTCTTGTTAGGTGAGTGCCCACCAATAATACTGTTTATAGCAGTTTACTTTTTCTGATTACTAAGTGGATATGTCTCGTTCGGATAAATGTGTTTGTCCTCCGTAGTTAATGCTGTCCTCTTATTCATCATCAGCATCTCCTCCTACGCCTATTGACGCAAAGGGCCTCTGTTAGATTTCGCCAGTCATCTCTATCTTGAGCTTTTAATTCAATACTTCTCTCCATTCATCATCTCCTACTTCGCGCTTCTTAGACCTCAGCCATGTAAGCCTGGGTCTTCCAACTCATATAATGCCTTGTTAAGGCCAGCTGAACGTTTGGTGAACTAATCTCTCTTGGGGAGTGCGAAGAGCATGCACAAACCATCTCTCATCTACCCCTCATTAGCCTCATCAATTGTAATTGGTTAGGTCAGGGGTTCTAAACCAACTTGGGAATTTCAGGTTTCAATTTGCAGTTAAGTCTGAGCAGCCTCTCCCTGATGTGTAAAACTCATATGGGATTTGTAGGGAGTTTGAAAACAAGGTTCTCATGATTAACAAGGTTAAAGGCTGATTTGGAGTCAAGGCCAATTGTGTTGATACCTTATCGGATTTCCGTATTAGTATTTTAGATTCTTATGAATTGATATTAACAATTAATATTATTATTAAACTCATTTGTTGTTTTATTAAAATGTGTAAGTTGATCTTTAACGAATTGGGACAACAGATTGGCAAACTCAAACTGTTAGAATGTTTGTTTTTCATTGAATTTTGAGCTCCCAAAATGTAAAATTATAAATATACTGTATACAGGTATGTATTAATAGGATAAAATAAATTTTTTCTATGTTATGTAAATTATTTGAAATACACATTTTGAGGCAGACAATTTTCGATGGGGGGGGGGGGGTTTGGGGGTGGGGGGGGGGGTTAAAAATGATATTCTTGCATGTAAGGAAAAGGGTCTTTTTAACTAACGAAGTTACAAGTCTAACCTGGGAAGGAGAAAATGATGAAAATGATTTTGCTTTCAGAAATGGTCAAAGGGTATTGTTATTCATTTTGTTATTCATGCATATACACATGGGAACTGCATTAGTGAATGGTGGAGATTAAGCAAGAGGCACTCATTGGGAAAGTATCTATTTCAAGGCTAAAGCTTGGTAGGACGGCATCAACGAGTTTGCTGTTGTTGGGTGTAGATTTAGTTTGAAACAACGAACATTTTGCATTGTTCCGTGTGTGGGACTTCTCACGCAAATTAACTCTGTTGATATGAATGGTGATATATATATATATATATATATATATATATATATATATATATATATATATATATATATATATATATATATATATATAATGTGTGTATGTATGTGTGTATGCATATGTGTTTATATACAGTATGTCCCATTCTGAATTGGGTTACCTTATGTGATGATATATATATATATATATATATATATATATATGTGTGTGTGTGTGTGTGTGTGTATGCATATATATATGTATATATATATATATATATATATATATATATATATATATATATATATATATATATATATATATATATATATATATGTGTGTGTGTGTGTGTGTGTGCGCGCGTGCAAATGTTTTAATATACAGTATGTCGCATTCTGAGTTGGGATCCCTTAACGTGGTGAAAGGTTTTGCTTGTCGCCATGATAAGCAAAGCTGTACTATAGTCCATTTCTTTTAGCGATGCATATTTGCACCGACTCGCAGCGGTGCCCTTTTAGCTCGGAAAAGTTTCGTGATCGCTGATTGGTTGGAATTATCTCGTCCAACCAATCAGCGATCCGGAAACTTTTCCGAGCTAAAAGGGCACCGCTGCGAGTCGGTGCAAATATGCATCGATAAAAGAAATGGACTATAGTCAGGGTCACCCATGCTAGGTTGGTTTGATGTGAGCAATCAGACATGGATAAGGACATGTCTGAGGCCTTTGTCCTACAGTGGGCTAGAAACGAATCCATTTGTTGTATATGTATACACATACATTTATATATATATATATACATATATAGATAGATAGATAGATATATCAGCATCTGCATGCATACACCTGTGGAGATTAGAAAACGTCTTATTGTGACAACTTGAGAAGTATTTTGCATTAAATCAAATGAAGTAATAATTACCTAAAATATCTAAATTCGGTTTTCGTAGTCCACTAAACTCTTGAGGTAATTTCCCTTTTCTGCAATCCTTTGGTCTTTATGGGTTGTCACTTGTCACTTAACTATCACATTCACAAGTTTAAGATAAGCATGTGATTCAGAATTAAGGCATTCATATATTCACATTATTAACATCTGTACTTCAGTTTTTATTATAGTCAACATTCTTAACATGACCATAATGTAAATATGCTATGATGTTGTCATAGTAACCAGACAGTTTTACCATCCACGACATCATCTATTTTTACAGGGAAGTACCTTCCGTTTGCCTTCCGTGGCTAAGCCACAATTGCAGCCACCGTAAGCTTGTGACCTCTTTATTCACGTGTCTGTGGGGTGGGGTGGGGGACTTTTTTTTTCTGACCTACAGGTGACTCTGGTGTTGTCGACTTGAGAGAAAGTAAGACAGGAAATCTTATGCCAGCTTTTTTTTGTCGTTTTGCCTTTTCACTTATGATTTCATGTCTTCCCTCCTCTCTCGTTCTTTCAGTTTTCTACTCCACTTTGGTGTCTGATTATATTTCTTAAAGATAATTATTCATTTTTTAATATGCCATGACAAAAGTCATGTTTTATTGGCTGAAACAGCTGTCTTCAAGAGTTGAATAAATAGAGCAGCACAGTAACAAATTCAGTTTATTCCTTCAGAATTCTGTTCATGGGGACAAAAAAAACAAACAAAGAAAACCAGAAAAGTGTTGCCTTAAGATATTTGATGCCACAATTCCTTTAGCATTTAATGCCAATTGATTTTGAAAACAAGAATTACTTAGCAATGCAAGTTATTAGGCATACTTTTATTGTGTGAGTTTATTTTAGAAAGTGTTTATTTTGTTTTTACATTTGCCTAATGTAAAGAATAAAAAAATAGTTCACTTGTACAGTTATAAATAAATTTACAACTTTTAAGTAAAGGATTGGTTTAATTAAAACTTGACATCTTTGAAGTCGAGTAAAGTGGTTAATGATAACATATTTACTCATAACCTAAAGGGGTCATAGATGCTCTAGTGTGTAAAGAAACGATCAAATGTCAATAAAATTTCTATGAAATCTAAGGATAGAGATGAAAATTAAGTAATATAGCTTATAGAAAGTGGAAGGGAAATTATTCCAAAAAAATTCCCCTTGAAAAAATCTTAGCATTTTGAATTTGGTTGACAATAAACGTAATATTTTGGCATATTGATCCTCTGCCAGGTAGCCTGGGGTGAAGATATTAAATGCAGCGTAAGCAATATTGCAAAGTCAACCGTCTTGCTTTTTGTCGATCGCAGGACTGGGGTTCGAGTCCCCCCTCCAACCTCACCATCTTTGTGAGCTAAGGTTGAGGCCGTGGGGTTGGGGAGGCTATAGGTCTACCTTCTGAGTCATCAGGAGTCATTGTCTAGCCCTTCTTGGTCTTAGCTTGGGTGGAGTGATGGCTCTTCATGTGCTTATATGGCCAGCTTCCACGACATTGTCACTGTCTCTTGCCTGTGCCATTTATGCGAGACCTTTAAACTTTTATCAACAAGACCGTAATATATATATATATATATATATATATATATATATATATATATATATATATATATATATATATATATATATATGTGTGTGTGTGTATGTATGTATGTGTGTGCGTGTTTGTCGGAGAGAGAGAGAGAGAGAGAGAGAGAGAGAGAGAGAGAGAGAGAGAGAGAGAGAGAGAGAGAGAGAGAGATTCTGTGATCCTCTAAGTATGTTCACTCGAACCATTTTTATCTCTTAATTAGCAACAGCATCGTTTGTCATCTCACCTTGTCATCATTCATTGCCACTGGAAACAAAGGACGAAATATCCTCACATCAATAGACACGTTGTAAAGCCATCAAAAGGGAATATAGGATTTTTGTACTGTAAAGTTAATCAGCTTCCCACAACCTACTCACCGAGAGACGCTAGCAATGTTTTGATATCCATCTCGCTTCTCATAAAGGCTTTTAATAACTGTCGTGGGTTCTTGTCATGTTGGTTAGGACTCTCTTTGAAGTTAGGTGTTACTGAACGCTGGATTAAGTCTTCATATCCTGCTGTCTGTGTTTGTTTGTACGGTAAAGACAGACCGAGAAATGGAGGTAGTAAATTACCATAGAATTGCCAGTAGAGTAGTTCTATTGTTCAAAGGGGAACAGGTCACTTCGTCTATCATTGTATAGTACTGGTGTTATTTTACCCCTGTTTGTTTCTTAGTTTATTTTTTTGTTTGTTGGTGAGCAATTTTACACAAAAACTACGGTACCGATTTTGACCAAATTTGGTAGTCATATTAGGTATGACCCAACATTTTGGATGAATTACATCAAAGTACAAGTACGCAGCAGTACTTTGAAAACAATCGAATGGCAACTATTGTTTGTTAGTTTAATTTTTGTTTGTTAACAACATTCCGCAAAATCTAGCAAACCAATTTCAACGGAACTTGGTGGACAAGTGGGGTATGACCAAAGGACAAATCCATTAGATTTTGATGAAAATACATCGACGTACAAGTACGCAGTGGAATTAAGAGCAAAGTAAGACTGCTTGGCATGGCGAAGGCATGCTGTCTTCTGAGTGCCCCTCTATAGTCCATTTCTTTTATAGATACATATTTGCACCGACTCGCAGCGGTGCCCTTTTAGCTCGGAAAAGTTTCCGGATCGCTGATTGGTTGGACAAGATAATTCTAACCAATCAGCGACCAGGAAACTTTTCCGAGCTAAAAGGGCACCGCCGCGAGTCGGTGCAAATATGCATCGCTAAAAGAAATGGACTATAGTTTATATTGTTTTTATACTTCTACAGTATGTCCCCATGAGCATTACTGCTCTCGGGGTTTTTATGAAACCCTTGTTCAAACTAGCAACCGTTGCAGAGAGGGTTTTTTTGGCGTGCACGCTTATGCAAAAATCTACGGATACCGTTAGTAGCTGACATGGGTTGTTTACCTCCCCCCCCTCCTCCGGCATTTTAAGGAGGAATCACCCCCCCTCTCAAGTGGTAAGGTAAAACAGGTTACTAAAGAGTGAATGTACAAATTTCTTCCTTTCAAAAAAAAAAGAATTTTCTGTATGTTTGTAAACATAGCGACAGTAGCCTGAGAAGTCAAGTTGCTGTTCATTACTGATAGCTTTAAGTTTTGAAATCATTTAACTTGCTCTTAATCGGCCTTATCCCAGAACATTCTCTCTCTCTCTCTCTCTCTCTCTCTCTCTCTCTCTCTCTCTCTCTCTCTCTCTCTCTCTATACAATTGAAATGTAGGGAAGCTTTGGACTCTAGATGGGAAAAAGCGATGCATACGCAGGTGTCGGATGAAAACGGCAGATGCCATCTATCTCGTTCTATCAAGGGATGTTCCGAGCAGAGATTCTGTTGCAGGTGATGATGTTCAGCCTGGCACATCATCTTTGCACAGGTGGAACAATGGGCCTGTAGGCCACCTGGACCTGGATTCTTATCCATTGTCTCCCTCTCTTTTCACACATTCGTCCTACGCTCCTTTTAATCTCTCTTTCTACACACACATACACACACATATTCGCCCTACCCAGGAACAAAATGTCTCCGCGGATGGACTGAAAAGTTTTAGAGACATTCAGTATCTATCTATCTATCTATCTATTTTTTTATTTATTTATCTATGTATCTATATGTATATGCATATATATATATATATATATATATATATATATATATATATATATATATATATATATATATATATATATGTATATGTACTGTATATATATATATATATATATATATATATATATATATATATGTATATATATACAGTATATATATATATATATATATATATATATATATATATATATATATATATATATATTATATTTTATATATATATATATGTATGTGCGTATATATACACAGTATCTCTCTCTCTCTCTCTCTCTCTCTCTCTCTCTCTCTCTCTCTCTCTCTCTCTCTCTCTCTCTCTCCTCTCGAAATACAGAGAGGGGATACCTTAACATGGTGAAATGGCTTGTGTGTCGCCATGAGCAGCAAAGCTATACTGGTAAGGTTCACCCATACTAGGTTGGTTTGCTGTGAGCGATCAGACGAAAATCTCCCACTATCACCAATCCGCACTGGTCAGTGTGGTGATGAAAACTGGCCAAATATGAATTGACATATCTGATGCCTTTGTCCTGCAGTCGACTAGAAACAGCTGCATTTGTGGTTGTTGTTGTATTATTTAGAAACGGCTGCATTTGTTGTTGTTGTTGTTGTTGTTGTATTTATTTAATGCACTTGACGACTGACAAAGAGTTGTAGGGACTAAGGAACAATGAGGTGGAAGTAATGTTAGAAAAAATGGAAGCATTGGTCGTAATATTTTAATATTTTTATTGAAATTAATGTAGTAATTGTATAACATAAATAAAACTTCATTTTTACAACTTCATTCTATAGGTATGTCAGGCCTTTTAGAGTATATTAGTATTCTCAAGCTATTTTGCAACTTGGAATATTCTCTCGTTTTTTTTTTTGGGGGGGGGGGATGAATAACTGAAATCCTAGTCTGATTATGTTTCAACTCATTATAATTAGCTGTAACAGTTATATATTTGTCGGTGAACCGGAATAATCAACATGATAAAAAATTCGATTAGTTATGTATATCAGATAGTAACATGCACACACCAACCTTCAGCAAGCTGCCATTGAATATGCTTAAAGATCTGTATAATTGAAAATACAATTATTATGGGTATTTCCACAAATGAAACGACAAACGTTTCTGCAATTTATTTGATGGAATATTTTTTTATTAACAAATAAAGAATCGAAGGATAATTTTTGGCAATCAGAAAAAGGTAGAGTGAATAGGTGTTATGTATTTTAACATCTTGAAATAAGAGAGAACTAGAAGCTATTGGTAAAAATATGAGGTCATGGATAGATGTATACTTTTAGGCCTAAGATCAATAATGATAACAAAGATAATAATGATAATAAGAAATAACAGGAAGCCATTGATAAATATATATGGGTATGAATATTGAATAGATATACGTTTTTATACCTAAAATCAATAATAATAGAAATAATGATAATGATAAAAGAAAGAGGACATTGATAAAAATAAATGGGAATGAATAGAGGTACACTCTTTATGCCTAAAATAAATAATAATGAAAATGAGGGTGATAATAATAATTTAGAATTACTCTGTCTATTCCCTTCTGTCCTTGTGGCTACCGAGAATCTATCCAGGTACAGCTTTTAATCTCCTGATGCAGCTTTAATTAACGAAAGGATTTTATATTATTCAATGATACCTGTGGACAATTATATACCTATACTCAATTTTTTTTAATGAGGCGCATTTACACTGATTCGCAGTGGTGCCCTTTTAGCTCGGAAAAGTTTCCTGCTCTCTGATTGGTTAGGATTATCTTGTCCAACCAATCAGCGATCAGGAAACTTTTCCGAGTCTGTGTAAATCTGCCTCACTAAAAAGAATTGACTATAGTAATTTTCACTCGGCTTAACTTGCTTTTCGGAGGATTTTTGGATGACCATTTTCTAAAAAGGTCTTGTATTGAGAGAATTTTTGTATGACCTTTCCCTATAAAAGGTCAAGCACTGAGAGCATTTTTGGATGACCTTTCCCAGAAAGGTCAAGTAGCCTACTGAGAGCATTTGTAGATGATCTTTCCCCCAAAAAGATCAAGTTCAAAGAGCAATTTTTGATGACCTTTCCCCAAAAAGGTCAAGTACTGAGAACAATTTTGAATGACCTCCCTCTAAAAGGTAAAGTACAGATAGCATTTTTTGGGTGCCCTTTCCCTAAAAAAATCAAGTACTGAGAGAAATTTTAGATGACCATTCCCCAAAAAGGTCAAGTACTAAGAGCAATATTGAATGACCTCCAAAAAGGTCAAGTACATAAAGCATTTTTGGATGACCTTTCCCTAAAAATGGTCAAGTACTAAGAGCAATTTTGAATGACCTCCAAAAAGGTAAAGTACAGAAAGCATTTTTGGGTGACCTTTCCCTAAAAATGGTCAAGTACTAAGAGCAATTTTGAATAACCTTCCCCCAAAAGGTCAAGTACATAAAGCATTTTTGGATGACCTTTCCCTAAAAATGGTCAAGTACTAAGAGCAATTTTGAATGACCTTCCCCCAAAAGGTAAAGTACAGAAAGCATTTTTGGGTGACCTTTCCCTAAAAAGGTCAAGTACTGAGAGCATTTTTAGATGACCTTTCCCTAAAAATGGTCACGTACTGAGAGCAATTTTTGATGACCTTTCCCGATAAAAGGTCAAGTACTGCGAGCAATATTTGATGATCTTCCCCAAA